>NC_041389.1:157811163-157814573 GCF_002162155.2 Triticum dicoccoides
GTGGAGGGCTGGATGAACAGTAGATGGTGGAGGGGTGCCCGTGGAGGGGTGGTTGAACAGGACCCCGTGGTGTGGAGGGCTGGATGAACAGTAGACGGTGGAGGGGTGCCCGTGGAGGGGTGGTTGAACAGTAGCCGGTGGAGTAGCGCGCGGTGGAGGCTGGATGAACAGGAGCCCGTGGAGGCTGGAGGAGGTCGACGGTAGCCCATGGAGGCTGGAGGAGGTCGACGGTGGAGATGAACAGTATCCCATAGAGTCCCGTTTTGCAGTACGCCACACCCCTCCCCCCCGTTTCGACCGTAGCACTCCAACACAAACCCGTTTCATACGTTTTGCGGTACGCCACACCCCTCTTGATCAACAGGACCCCCGTTTCGACCGTAGGAGGTCCATTTCCTCCGTTTTGCGGTACGCCACACCCCTCCCAATCAACAGGACCCCCGTTTCGACCATAGGAGGTCCGTTTCCTCCATTTTGCGGTACGCCAGGCCCCTCCCGATCAACAGGACCCCGTTTCGAACGTGGCCGGTCGAACACAAGGTCGTTTCCTATGTTGTGTGGTACGCCAGGCCTCGTTTCCATCGCCTGTTCTGTCCAAGCCCTCCCGATGAACACGACCACACATTCCGTTCCGACCCAGCCGGTTGGCTCCCCATGAACACGACGACGACGCTGTTTCTCCATTCTGACCCAGCCATGTAGGTATGCACGATAGGCGCTAGATACCCTGCCCGTATGTACGTACGTGGCCGTATTTTCTTTCTTGCACCCTCGCCGCTGTACATACGTGTACATGCTACATGCGCGCCTCTACTGCGACACGTGCGCGCCTCTACTACGACACGTGCACGCCTCTACTACGACACGTGTGTGCCTCTACATCCACCAATATATATGTACGTACACGTTCGCGACCAGAATGACAACGCTACGTACGCTTCGACCAGGTGGGTCCCGACTGTCAGGCACTTCCTTGCGTGCGAAGATGTAGCTAGTGGGTCCCAGCAGTCAGGGGGGCAAATCGTTTTTTTGGACGCACTTCCTTGCGTGCGAAGATGTAATTGGTGGGTCCCAGCAGACAGGGGGAAACGGTTTTTTCACTAAATACGGTGGCCCGTCCGGTAGGTCCCCGCTGTCAGGTGGAGGAATAATTATTTTGCGCGTAATAAGGAGGCACTTCCTTGCTGCGGCCGTGGACCCAGCTATCAGCCTCTCCATGTATAGTCCACGTCCGATGGAAGCCATTCCTTGACCACGTTGACCACGCCGCGCCGAGAGCACCAGGGCGGTGGACGACGACGAGGCCTAGGAAGGGGACGACGCGGAGCCTGGGAAGACGCGGCATTGGATGCCCATGCGTAGAGGAGTACAAGGTTTCACTGGTTCGCTGTGGTGTGAGGCTGCCGTTGCCGCAGAATAACAGGGGGTGTGGGTGAGTAGAGGGATGGCCTGGCCAGCGGTGGGAGTAGTAGGGGGCGGTGAGGCCTCCGCCGCATCGCAGCCAGCCACGGGAGGCAGGAGCAAGAGGCACGACCGGCACTGGTTTGGGCGGCTGGAGCAAGCATACCAGAGGTTGAAGAAGCACTAAGGCCATTGGATGGACATCGTACAGTTACTGGAGCTAGAATCGTGCATATTGACTAAGTTGACAAAGCCCTCCGTCCCCGTCAACTTAGTAGGCCCACAAGTCAGCCTGCCACTATACTGGGTCCCTGCTAACAGTGGGAGTATTCATTTTTTTGTGCGTAATAAGGAGACACTTCCTTGCGTGCGAAGATATAGCTGGTGGGTCCGAGCTATCAGCGGCGGTAACGTTTTTTTCACGAAATACTAAGGCCCTTTCGGTGGGTCCCTGATGTCAGGTGGATGAATTATTATTTTGCGCGTAATATGGAGGCATTTCCTTGCGTACGGCCGTGGACCCAGCTGTCGGCCTCTCCACGTACAGTCCACTTCAGATGCATGTCGGTCGTTGACCACATTGACCAGGCCGCGCCGAGAGCACCAGGGCGGTGGGCGACGGCGATGCCTAGGAAGGGAATGACACGGAGGCAGGGAAGACTTAGAAGTTGTTTCCCACCTGGAGGGGAGTACGACTGAACGAGGGTTTACTAGTTCGTCTGCCGTCGCCGGAGAATAACAGCAGGTGTGGGTGAGTAGAGGGATGGCTAGGTCAGCGATGGGAGTACGATGGGGCGGTGAGGCCTGCGCGTCAGCACAGCCGGCCGCGGGGAGGAGGGAGCAGGCAGTCCCGCCGGCGCTTGTTTGAGCGGCTGGAGCAGGAAGAGCAGAGATTGAAGAAGCACGACGGCTGTTGGATGGCCATCCAACAGTCACTGCTTGTGCGTCAACCTTTTTTTTAGGAAAGCCTCAAATCTGTGGAAAATAGCATACAACCCATCTGCCATTATTTCTAATAATTCACAGCCCATTTGCTAATTCTTAAGGTTTTTTTGGAGCCCATATTCTTTTTGTTAGCATTACAGCCCATATTGTGGCCATGGTTAAAAAATTATACGAAATTTTGCATATTTCGGTGCGGTCCGAACTGTTTTTAATCCCGAAATTTCGACTCACATTCAAACTGATTTAAAAAATAAATGTATATCAATATAAAATCCAACAAATTCTCCACGCATAAAAATTAATGTAATTTAAAATCTCGAAATGAAAAAAAAAGATACTTGAAACTAATTGCCGCTTTGATGTGTTTTAAAAATGTATAGCCCATTTCTCATTACTGATGGGCCATTTTCTCGGCCAGCCGAATGAAAGCTCTCCTCGTCTTGAAAGATTTGCAGCCCAACAGGCCTGACAAAGCGACTTACTTGGCAAATCACAAAAAAACTGGGCTGTGGCCATGGACCCAGCTGTCAGCCTCTCCACGTATAGTACTCTTCCGATGGAAGTCGTTCCTTGACCATGTTGACCACGCCGCGCGGAGAGCACCACGACGGTGGACGACGGTGAGGCCTAGGAAGGGGACAACGCGGAGCCGGGGAAGACGCGGCAGTGGAAGCCCGCGCGGAGAGGAGTACAAGGGTTCACTGGTTCGACTGCGGTGTGAGGCTGCCGTCGCCGCAGGGCCTGGCCAGCGGTGGGAATAGTAGGGGGCGGTGAGTCCTCTGCGGCAGCACAGCCGGCCACGGAAGGCAGGAGCATGAGGCACGACCGATGCTGGTTTGGGCGGCTGGAGCAAGAAGACCAGAGGTTGAAGAAGCACTATGGCCGTTGGATGGACATCATATGGTCATTGGAGCTAGAATCGTTCATATTGACTAAGTTGACAAAGCCCTTCGTCCCCATCAACTTAGTAGGCCCACAAGTCAGCCTCCCACCAAGGTGGGTCCCAGCTAGCAGGGGAGTATTCATTTTTTGTGCGTAATTAGGAGGCACTTCCGGTAGGTCCA
>NC_041389.1:157814871-157958481 GCF_002162155.2 Triticum dicoccoides
TTCGCGAAATACGGTGGCCCGTCAGGTGGGTCCCAGCAGTCAGGGGGCAAATGTTTTTTCCGCAAAATACGGTGGCCCGTCTAGTGGATCCCTGCTGTTAGTTGGAGGAATCACTATTTTCCACGTAATAAGGAGGCACTTACTTGCTGCGGCCGTGGACCCAGCTGAGACTCCCCACGTACAGTATACTTCTGATGGAAGTCATTCCTTGACCATGTTGACCTCGCCGCGTTCCGTTGCATGCATGTGTCCATGGGCGTGGTGCGTCCCCACTGTCAGCCTCTCATGTACAGTCATCTTCCGATGACTCTCGGTTGTTGACCACGTTGACAACACCGTGCCGAGCGCACCTAGACTGGAACGACCCGGAGATGGGGAAGACGGGGCAGTGGAGTCGCAGATGGAGAGGAGTGAGAAACTTCACTGGTTCGGGTGCGCGGCAGCACAACCGCGGTGCCTCCCACGGGAGACAGGAGCAAGAACAGAGGTTGAAGAAGGAGCACGGCTGTTGGACTAACATCCAACGGTCCAACTGCTAGAATCATTTGTTGATTAAGTTGACAAAGCCGTGCGTACACGTTCGCTTAGCAGGCCCACAAGTCAATCACCAAATCTGACGGGTCCCACCTATCAACGGGATGAATAATTTTTTTTGCAAAACAAGGAGGCACTTCCTTCCGTGCGAAGATACAGCCGGTGGGTCCCAGCTGTCAGGTGGAGGAAACATTTTTTCAGCTTAATAAGGAGGAACTTTCCTTGCATGCGACCATGGACCTCGTGGGTCCCAGCCGTCAGGCTCTCCACGTATAGTCCTCTTCCAATGACTCTCGTTTGTTGACCACTATAGGACCTTGAAGTATGTCTAGAGGGGGGGGGGTGATTAGACTACTTGACCAATAAAAACTTAACCTTTTCCCAATTTTAGAGTTTGGCAGGTTTTAACTATTTTAGGACAAGTCAAGCAATCATCACACTATTCAAGCAATCAAGAGAACTACTAGAAGCAACAATATTAGATTTGACATTATTATTGTTACTACTAGAGGAAGTATCTTTCTTGTACTTGTTACTTGACTTGACTTGAGGCATGTAAGTAGATAAGAGTAAACGCTTGGCAATGTAAGAAGAACTTTTCTTGTGAAGATCATCATTGATTGCCTTTAAGAACTCATGCTCTTGCTCAAGATTGAGCTTTTCAAAGCGTAACTTCTCATGAGCCCTTAAAAGTTCTCGATGATCTTCGTAGATAGTTTCGTGAGCTAACTTAAGAGTGTTTAGTTCTTTAGTTAGAAGCTCAATCTTCTCCTTATCATTGTCATTCGTTTTATCTTGATTAGCATGATTAATTGACGTTTCATCATAGTATTCATCACTAGAGTTGTCAACAAGTAATCATCATCCACAAGCAAGTCATCTTCATCACTATTGAAATCAACATACTCAGGGTGTGTTACCTTTGGACCTTTGGCCATGAAGCATCTTCCAACACCTTCATTTGGTGAATCAAATATGTCGTAGGAGTTGGTTGACACAAGTGCTAGACCGGCAACACCTTCATCTTGAGTGTATTCGGAGTCAGAGTGATAGCTTCTCTCGGAGTGATTGTCGGAGTCGGAGCCAGATACCCATTCACCAACATGAGCTTAATGTCTTCTTTTTGTGTAGCTCCTTGATGACTTGTCCTTCCTTTCCGAATCCTTGCTTATCCGTGAGGGTCTTCGTTCATAACGATCATCTCTACTCCTACTCTCTCTTGGTGGTGATTCTTCTCTTTTGCTCCTTCTTCTTGGAGAATCTTCTCTTCTTTTGTAGGGTGCTGTAGACTCATTGGAATAGTGTCCGGGTCTCCCACAATTGTAGCAATTGCGCTCTCAACTAGAAGATCTCTTGTCATTGTAAGACCTTGACTTGGAGCTTCTTTCTTTGCTTCTACTCTTGTAGAATTTGTTGAAGTTCTTCACCATTAAGCTCAATTCTTCATTGAAGGTTTGTTTCTCGCTTGATGATGTGGGGGCTTCACTTGAGGCTTTGTAAGCACCACTTGACTTGTTGTGAAGTTCCTCCTTATCCTTGAGTGACATCTCATGAGCAACAATTCTTCCAATGACTTCCGTTGGCTTGAGATCTTTGTAGTTTGGCATCATTTGAATCAATGTGCACACGGTATCATACTTTCCATCCAATGATCTTAAGATCTTCTTGATGATTAATTTGTCGGTCATCTCTTCACTCCCTAAGCCGACAATCTCATTTGTGATAAGAGCAAGCCTAGAGTACATTTCAGCGACACCTTCACCATCCTTCATTTTGAACTTGTCAAGCTGACTTTGGAGCACATCCAACTTGGATTCCTTGACGGACTCGGTACCTTCATGCATATCAATCAAAGTATCCCAAATTTCCTTTGCATTCTCAAGACGGCTGATTTTGTTGAATTCTTCGGGGCACAATCCGTTGAAGATGATATCACAAGCTTGAGTGTTGTATTGCAGCATCTTCAATTCTTCTGCATTAGCTTCATGGTTCGGTTCTCTCCCATCAAAGAATTCACCTTGCAAGCCAATACAAATAATTGCCCAAACGGCGGGTTTATGTCCAAGAATATGCATTTTCATCTTATGCTTCCAACTAGCAAAATCAGTACCATCAAAGTAAGGACCTCTACGGTGATAATTTCCCTCGCTAGATGCCATACTCTCCTAGGTTGTGAAACCAAGGCTATGACCACCAAAAGCTATGGAAATCAAAGCAAATGGAGACCAAGGCTCTGATACCACTTGTAGGACCTTGAAGTATGTCTAGAGGGGGGGGGGGTGATTAGACTACTTGACCAATAAAAACTTAACCTTTTCCCAATTTTAGAGTTTGGCAGGTTTTAACTATTTTAGGACAAGTCAAGCAATCATCACACTATTCAAGCAAGCATGCAAAGAGTATATAGGCAGCGGAAAGTAAAGCATGCAACTTGTAAGAAAGTAAAGGGAAGGGTTTGGAGGATTCAAACGCAATTGGATACACGGATGTTTTTGGCGTGGTTCCGATAGGTGGTGCTATCGTACATCCACGTTGATGGAGACTTCAACCCATGAAGGGTAACGGTTGCGCGAGTCCACGGAGGGCTCCACCCACGAAGGGTCCATGAAGAAGCAACCTTGTCTATCCCACCATGGCCGTCGCCCACGAAGGACTTGCCTCACTAGCGGTAGATCTTCACGAAGTAGGCGATCTCCTTGCCCTTACAAACTCCTTGGTTCAACTCCACAATCTTGTCGGAGGCTCCCAAGTGACACCTAGCCAATCTAGGAGACACCACTCCAAGAAGTAACAAATGGTGCGTTGATGATGAACTCCTTGCTCTTGTGCTTCAAATGATAGTCTCCCTGTCGGTGTCAAAACTGGCGGATCTCGGGTAGGGGGTCCTGAACTGTGCGTCTAGGCGGATGGTAACAGGAGACAAGGGACACGATGTTTTTACCCAGGTTCGGGCCCTCTCGATGGAGGTAAAACCCTACTCCTGCTTGATTGATATTGATGATATGGGTAGTACAAGAGTGGATCTACCACGAGATCAAGGAGGTTTAACCCTAGAAGCTAGCCTATGGTATGATTGTTGTTCGTCCTATGGACTAAAACCCTCCGGTTTATATAGACACCGGAGAGGGCTAGGGTTACACAGAGTCGGTTACAATGGTAGGAGATCTACATATCCGTATTGCCAAGCTTGCCTTCCACGCCAAGGAAAGTCCCATCCGGACACGGGACGATGTCTTTGATCTTGTATCTTCATAATCTTGGAGTCCGGACAATGATGATAGTTCGGCTATGCGGACACCCCCTAGTCCAGGACACCCTTAGTAGCCCCTAAACCAGGCTTCAATGACGACGAGTCCGGCGCGCATATTGTCTTCGGCATTGCAAGGCGGGTTCCTCCTCCGAATAGTTCGTAGAGGATTGTGAACGCCAGGATAGTGTCCGGCTCTGCAAAATAAATTCCACATACCACCGTAGAGAGAATAATATTTACACAAGTTCAATCTGTTGACATATTTTGTGGCATGACGTCACACCACAACCAAGCCTTTACTCGAATCGTTTTTATTATTCCACCTCAGCGCGTTTAGCGAAGCGGTTTCCCTGGCACGTCTTGTCGAAGCAGATATCGTGTCCCCTTATTCCGGGATTCTCATCAATACGGACGTGGGTAACCCAACCGCGCCATTGATTGTGGCGCTTGGGAGATAAGCGAGTTTTACCAGGCTGGTGGGGACGCATAGTTTCGTCTGCCCATATATAAGGGGATAAGGACCCACCTTTTTACCTGCGCCTTCTTCCTCCTTTGCTTATCCGTCTGTGCGCACTCGAGCTCCAGTGCCCAAGTCTGCACATCTCACCTCAACCTTCTCCAGCCATGTCCGGAGCGGGAGGCAAGTGGATGGCCTCCTCCGTTACGGAGGGGCACATCAAGAAGCTGCGTAGCGCCGGATATTTGTCCAGCGACATTGCGCACCGGCTCCTCGACGAGGGGCAGCTCATCCCCACCCCCGGGCCCCATGAGAGGATGGTATTCCTTCCCCATTTCCTCCGCGGACTGGGCTTCCCACTCCACCCCTTTGTCCGGGGGCTCATGTTCTACTACGGCCTGGATTTCCATGATCTGGCCCCGAATTTCATCCTCAATATCTTGGTGTTTATCGTCGTGTGCGAGGCCTTCCTCTGCATCTAGCCCCACTTCGGCTTGTGGCTTAAGACCTTCAATGTCAAGCCGAAGGTTGTGAAGGGCAGTCAAGCGGAGTGCGGAGGTGCCATGGTGGGCAAGATGCCCAACGTCACTTGGCTCAAGGGCGCCTTCGTGGAAACCATCAAAGGGTGGCAATCGGGGTGGTTCTACATCACCGAGCCGCGTGACCCTGAATGGGCAGCAGTCCCCGAATTCAGATCTGGCATCCCCATGCGGCTCACTTCCTGGAAAGAGAAGGGCCTGCTGTGGGGTAGTTCGGAGGAGCTGACCGGACTCCAATCCTGTCTCCAAACCCTGGTGAACTAGAAGCTCAAGCTTGTCAACGTGATCCAGGTCATGCTCATCCGCCGGATTCTCCCCTGCCAACAGCGGGACTTAAATTTGTGGGAGTTTGATCCGGCACAGCACCGGACCTTGAGCGGGCTCTTCGACACTACGTACGAAGATGCCTGGAAGGTGCTGTTCAAGGGCGCCGAGGCCCCCGCATCCGCTACCGAAGACCGCGGATTCAGCTCGTAGCGTCCAACTGGCGAGGTAAGCCATGTTATCCTTCATGGGACACTTGCTTTTCATAGTTTGACTCTATGTTCGGGATCTAAACTCCCGATACCTTTAAGAGGCCTGGCAGGAGACATCCGGACAGGTTAACTGTCCGGCTCCCCTTCCAGAAGACCCAGCGGATGCCCGTTTAACAGGGCTGCTGGTCCCGGCACCTTACGTGGTGCCGGAGAAGAAGGCCAAGAAGAAAGCCACGGGAACCCGAAGGAGTTCCCGGCGCTAGGTGGTATCGGATTCATCATCCGATGACTCCGAGGCGGACTCCTCCCACGAAGACGAGGAGGAGAAGAAAGAGGTCTCTCCCCCGGTGGGGGGAGATAAGAAGAGGAAGGCTTCCCCAACGGGGGAGGCCGAAGGGTCCAAGAAGGGAAGGACCCTTCCCCCGGACAGTTCCACCAACGCCGACGACGGCGACGAGGAATGGCCCTCAAGGGCCAAGCCCCTGGCGAGATCGTAAGTATCCGGACTCCTAAATGACTCATAATTTTTCTTTTCGCCGCATCGTGTCTTTCTAATGCTGCATACAACCCTGTAGTCCGCCCAAGGACGATCTTCCCGCTTCGTCGAGCGGGTCCTTGGGTCCGTCGGATGTGAATAGTACTTCACTTCCGGCTGCCTCCTCCCCCCGTGACGCCGATGACGCCGAGGTGGGATCCCAGAAAGGGACCCACCAGGAGGAGGAGACCCCGGAGGTGCCGCAGGGCAACCTCCCGGACTTTGGACCGGACTCAACACCGGAACCTGCAGTGGTTCCGGAGTCCGGCGGGCGGCCCCTTCATAAGAAGGGCAAGACTGTGACGCCGGCGGCCTCCGTCCAACCGGAGGTGCCGGATAACTTGCTGGAGGCGCTCAACGACGCTTCCATCAAAGAGGAACACCGCACTATCATGAGTGCGGTGATTCATAAGGTTCAGCTCGCCAAAAGCGGGCTGACCGAAGCCTGCAACAGCCTTCTAACAGGCTTTGAGGTAAGAATTTAAGATATGTAATATAATACCGCATAGACAGTAGCCCCTGATGCTCGGTTCGGTGTTCGGAAAGAAAAACCGGACTGAGGATCTAAAAAGATATACGCAGGAGTCTTAAAAAATATGTCAATATGGGAATGCAGGCTGCGCTGCTGACCTCTGCCGCACTGACTGTGGAGGTCAATACCTTGAAGCAGAGCCTCGAGCGGTCCGAGAACAAGCTCGGCCGTGCCAAGAAGTAGTTCGAGGACAAGGAAGGTGAGTAACACCGTATTAAAGTTGTACCTTACAGAAAAGGATTTGGTTGCAAGAGAAATGACAAGGATAACGTGGGTACTCCAGGGGCTACGAACAAGGTGGCGGCCCTGAAGGAGGCGGCGTCCGCTGCCAAATGCAATGCGGCCGCGGAACGCGCCGGGCGAGAAAAGCAGGAGGCGCGGGTGGCGGTGGTGCAACAAGAGCTCCAGGCTCTCGTGGAAAAACACGAGAATTTGGAGCGTGACTCGAAGACTCGAGAGTCCGAGCTCGCGTCGGCTCTTGAGAGTGCCAAAGCCGCGAAGGCCGAAGCCCACAAGGCCCTCCAGGAGATCGAGGCATTGAAGAAGATAGCGGCAGGTAAGGCACTCTTCATGCAAAGCAAGCATGTAAAAGTGAATTAGCTGTTACTTACCCGAATTCGGAGCTCTCCAAGAGCGTTCGTAGATCTGCCCCGCAGTGTGTCCGATGCTGCCGCTTTATACAGAGCCGAGGAGGGGAGCTCGACGGAGAAGGTGTTCTGGTCTCAGTATGCTGAGGCCGGACATCCGGTGCCCCTTAGCGACCAGCTGAAGTAGCTGGTCGAGCTCCACAAGGCGGCCGAACAGGCCATGAAGGGCCTTATAGTTCAGCTATGGCCCGAAGAGGCCATGCCTGGGAGCTACTTCGGCCTGGTGCGGTGGCTGGTGGATGCATGTCCCTGGGTTGAAGTCATCAAGCACTCCGCCTGTATTGAAGGTTCCCGTCGGGCCCTTGCCCGCGCTAAAGTGCACTGGGGCAAGATGGATGCTGAGAAGCTTGTGACGGACGTGCCACCGCGGGGCAAGGAGTATCGCACACCCGAGATGTATTATAAGGGTGTCCTGAAGGGTGCCCGCATTATTGTGGGTGAGTGCTCCAAAGATGTATTATTTGAGTAGACTCGCATTTTGTTATCCTGTGCGCTAAAAACTTTGTTCATATGCGCTAAGCAACACTTGTTGATTTAAAATATTACCTTCTGTGCGGCCGTTTATCAAATCTGAGAGATGGCAAGTCGTCGGCTTCAGCCCCCATGCCACGAGTGCTGGGGTGTTCGGGATAAACTTGAGCGCTCTTGTTCCCATTTTTGGGTCCATCTAGGGAGGCGCTCAACACAACGAACAAGGCAACCGGACTTATAGTGCTTGAACACTCTCACTTAGCCATAGAATTCTATAATTTTAAATTTTGGTCAAGTCCCTAGTGTTCGGAAGGCCGAATTCGGGGCGCTATCCACGCCTTGGCCAGACAAAGCCGGTTCCTCGCTCTAAGCGGCATAAGTCTTTAGGGACTCGAAAAAACCTCTCGAACAGCGACCGACTCTCGCCTCATCATGACGGTCAGTTTTAGCTTTCTTCACTGAGGTGCTCGCCCAGCTCAACCGGGGCACAATCGCAGTGGTTCTCCCAGTGCTACCTTAGTCGATATAACAGAACGTAAGGTACCAAAACATGGGAGCCGGGCAAACCCAACTATTGACCCAAGACATGATTCGAAGCCGATGCATATAATGCTATAAGTTCGGGGTGCCACACTTGTGAAAGTGTTCGGACTTATCACACCATAATGTGGGGAAGTTAAGCCCCTGGTGCATTTAGCCATACCAAAGTGTATGGATGCAACATGTCGTAAATGAACATATGTATAAGAAAGGAATGCAATTATAGGCAAGAAGCAATGCATTGTTTATTCAAAAAATACTGCCGTGAATGTAGAACGATACAAATAGTGCGATAAGCAAGGGGTGGAACTATTTAGCATGTCCCCCTCTAGGGGTAGGCTGCGGAATGGTGTATAAAATAGGTATAATGCTCGTAATGGAGACCACCTGTATACTCGGCGTGGCCTTTCTTCTTCCCTGGCTGTTGCATCGTGAGTTCGGCGGGTCTACTGCCGGGCAGGGCCTCTGGTAAACGGAGTCCTGAGGATAAAAAAAGAAAAAAAAGGAAAGAAAAAGGATGACACACTTGGGAGCCCCTGGTGTGGTTGAGCCGCACCCTGGTCCTGCCGTGGTCGTGCCCCTCCCCCTATGCCCATGGTATCTCCAGAGCGTAGTTATGTACGTGGAGTACTAGTTTTGCAATTTTGTGAGGGCTGGGGTTGGGGCCGCACTGCTACGCGTGCTTGGAACGTGCCAGGTGGTCTTGGTGTAGGTTACTCCGGGCGCGTTTGACGGTGTCCGGATGTTTAGCAGCCGGACTCGAGAATTGCCTTAAGAGGCTACTCTGCACTTCTGCCGCGAGAGCCGCTGTATGTTCCTCCGTTCGGAGGGAGCGTTCAGTGTTTCCATTGACCGTGATGACTCCTCGAGGGCCAGACATCTTGAGCTTGAGGTATGCATAGTGCGGCACCGCATTGAATTTTGCAAACGCGGTTCGTCCGAGCAGTGCATGATAGCCGTTGCGGAACGGAACTATGTCAAAGATTAACTCCTCGCTTCGGAAGTTATCCGGGGATCCGAAGACCACTTCCAGTGTAACTGAGCTTGTACAATTGGCCTCTACACCTGGTATGACGCCTTTGAAGGTCGTCTTTGTGGGTTTAATCCTTGAGGGGTCTATGCCCATTTTGCGCACTGTATCCTGGTAGAGCAGGTTCAGGCTGCTGCTGCCGTCCATTAGGACTCTGGTGAGGTGAAACCCATCGACGATTGGGTCTAGAACCAATGCGGCAAACCCACCATGGCGGATGCTGGTGGGGTGGTCCCTTCGATCAAAAGTGATCGGGCAGGAGGACCATGGGTTGAACTTTGGGGCGACTGGCTCCATCGCGTATACGTCCCTGAGTGCACGCTTCCGCTCCCTTTTGGGTATGTGGGTTGCGCATATCATGTTCACCGTCCGCACTTGTGGGGAAAAACCCTTCTGTCCTCTATTGTTCGGCGGCCGGGTCCCTTCCTCGTCATCGCTATGCAGCCCCTTGTCATTGTTTTCGGCAATCAACTTGCCTGCCTGCTTGAATACCCAACAATCCCTGTTGGTGTGATTAGCTGGCTTTTCGGGGTGCCGTGTATCTGGCACGAGCGGTCGAGTATTCGGTCCAAATTCGACGGACCCGGAGTAGTTCTTTTCAATGGCTTTTTCCTCTGACCGGGTTTGGAGCCTCTAAATCCGGCGTTGACTGCCGTATCCTCAGTACTATCACCGTTAATGCGGCGTTTTTGCTTGTTGCGACGTGACCTGCCATTGCGGTCCTTGTTATTCGGACTGCTAGGATTTTTGTTGAGGTTGTTACTGCGGGTTAGCCAGCTGTCCTCTCCCGCGCAAAAGCGGGTCATGAGTGATGTGAGGGCTGCCATGGATTTCGGCTTTTCCTGTCCTAGGTGCCGGGCAAGCCACTCGTTGTGGATGTTATGTTTGAAGGCTGCGAGTGCCTCTGCATCCGGACAGTCGACGATTTGATTTTTCTTGGTTAAGAACCGTGTCCAGAATTGTCTGGCCGATTCGTCTGGCTGCTGAATTATGTGGCTTAGGTCATCAGGGTCTGGTGGTCGCACATATGTGCCCTGGAAGTTATCAAGGAATGCGGCTTCCATGTCCTCCCAACACCCAATTGATTCTGCTGGCAGGCTATTAAGCCAATGCCGAGCTGGGCCTTTAAGCTTGAGTGGGAGGTATTTGATGGCGTGAAGATCGTCGCCGCGGGCCATGTGGATATGAAGGAGATAGTCTTCGATCCAGACCGCGGGGTCTATTGTGCCATCATAGGATTCAATGTTCACGGGTTTAAACCCTTCGAGGATTTCATGATCCATTACTTCGTCTGTGAAGCATAGTGGGTGTGCGGCGCCTCTATATTGGGCTATATCACGACGTAGCGCAAGCGAGCTTTGTCTACTGTGTTCGGCCCGGCCGGACTTACTGTATCCAGCGCGACAGTTGTCGTCGTGTATCGTGGGGCGCCCACGCGATCCGTAGATCGATCTTGATTGTCTTGCCTTATCCTCCAATATGTCTCGCAACTCTGGCGCGTTCCCCCGTGGCTTTGTACTTTTCGAGCGATGCTGGGGTACGACTTTAGCGGAAGGCCTAGAGGCCTCTCTGTCGCGGCCACGAGGTGGCCGGTCGGCCATATTGTGCGCTGGTGATGTCGCTTTATATGCTTCCTCCTCTAATCGGGGCAGCAGCTTGCGTTTGGGGTAGCTTTTGGAGGGGCGTTCGAGTTCATGCTCTTTGGCCGCAAGGACTTTGGTCCACCTGTCGGCTAGCAGATCTTGATCAGCTCTAAGCTGTTGCTGCTTTTTCTTGAGGCTGCTTGCCATGTCCATAAGCCTGTGTTTAAAACGCTCTTGTTCGACGGGATCCTCAGGCACAACGAATTCGTCGTCGTCGAGGCTTGCCTCGTCTCCGGAGGGAGGCATGTAATTATCGTCCTCTACCTCTTCGCCTGCCGCTCTCTCGTGAGGGCTGGCTTCTCCGTCCTCCTGTGCTGAATCTTGCTGGAGGGGGTTGTCTTCGACAGTGTCCGGTGTGTTATTGTCTCCGGTGCCGGAATCTCCATTCTTGCTGTGGCGGGATTTAGAGCGGCGCCGCTGACGCCGACGCTTAGGCTGTTTCTTGGAGGGGTCTTCTTCCGCTATTCCCTCGCCATTCCCATCCTTTGGGATGTCCACCATGTATATGTCGTATGAAGAGGTGGCTTTCCAGTGCCCCGTAGGCGCTGGTTCTTGGTCGTCTCCGGCATCGTCGTCCATACCGCCGATGTCTTCGGAGTCGAAGTCTAGCATGTCGGTTAGATCGTCGACAGTGGCTACAAAGTGGGTGGTGGGTGGGCTTTGATTTTCTTCGTCGTCCGCATCCCAACCGTCCTGACGGCAGTCCGGCCAGGGCTCTCCTGATAACGAGAGATACTTTAGCGAATTCAAGATGTCGCCAAAAGGCGGGTGCTGAAAGATGTCCGAAGCGGTGAACTCCATGATCGGCACCCAACCGGATTCGATTGGTAGGGGCGCGGGAGGTTCAGAGTCCGGCGAGGAGTCCGGCACCTCGGAGTCACAAGCTTCACAAGGGACTGAGTCGGTATTCGGCTCCATCACCGTAGAGATAACAGCCCCCAAGGCGGTGTCCAGCCACCCGTCCTCGATTGGCGCAGTCGGCTCCGAGTTAAGGGTCGGAGCGGACTCTTGTGCGGCCTCTAGGGCACTGTCCGGCAGCAGAGCTAGATCATGCCCATCGTGACAGTGCGGCGCTGTCACACCCTGATTTTCATGCCACGACACTTAAGCTAATGAATCATGATAAAATGTGTTTTGGCAAAAACTTTTGAGTGTTTTGGACTTTGCTTGATTGGATTTTTGTTTGCTGTTTGCAAGTGCTCTAAAAATCAAATAAATCCTCCAACTCCTATACTTCATCTCCTTGATCCAAAACCTTTTCCCAATGATCATGCCATGTGTAGCAATATAGTATTTTCTTACAAAAATAATTTGGCCAAAAAGTATTTTCACAAATTAGTTTTCCAAAAACCCCTGAATTGAGGTTTGCACTGCAAGTACTTAATTAAGGGAAGCAAAAATCTTTCCAAAACTATATTTGACTCCTATTAGATATAGGATACCCAGAAACCACAAAAATATAATTTTAAAAGTTATTTTCCTATTTTATTTAAAATCTTTTTCTTAAGGCCAGAAATGGTCTTTAATAGGCAAAAATTATTTTATTGTTTCAAAAATATTTGACAAAAATCTAGGGAAACTCAGTGGACATATATTGTCCATATATAAGAGTTTCAACACATGGTCATGTTCAAAATGTTGGTCAAATCCCTCAAAAACCCTTTCTGGATATTTCAAGATTTTGAAATATTTACAAAGGAAATATTCTCCAAAAATTCCAAGAAAATTCTAGCATGTCACATATGACATATTAGATGATCTTGCCAAGTGTCATGTCATGGAGAATAGTATAACTCGATGAAATCCCCTCAAAACCATTTCTGTCCATTTTGAAGTTTGAGCAACTTTACATTGCCAAACATGTCCAAATGTTCTCAAACCTTGTGAACTTGCTCAAATGGTCTAATAATTAATCTAGACCAAATGCACAAGTTGGAGAACAAGTTAACTTGATCAAAGTGCCCCAAAACCCTTCCTGTCCAGAACCAAATTTGGACAACTCTACGTTGGAAACTTTCTCCTTTTGATCTCAACTTTTGTGGACATGTTCAAAACCACAAGTGATGACACTACACCAAGTGGTGCATCAAGGAGAATAGGTTTGCATGACTAAATCTTGGGAAGTCCATTTCTGTTGATTTTTAGGGTTTACAAAAATTGCATTGGCAACTTTGCCCAAATGAGCTCAAAATTGGTGGGAGGCCCTATTTATATGTGACATTTCACCCTGTGGAGTCTCATGGCAAATGGAGATCATCTGCTTGCCCAAACCACCATCAAACACCTTCTGGCAGAAACTTAAAATGCCTGTTTTGGCCATTTCCACTAATCTCCGTGAGCTCAACTTTTTCCCACAGCCTCATCTGGTCCCCCTCTACCACCTGCATCTTTCCCTGCCCGAGGAGCCATGATTAAGGGGGTTAGAACCCCATTTTTCTTCTCTGGGCAACAACATTCTCCCTCTCTCTCAGCCACTCTCTCCCTCCTTGGCATTCCAGAGCATCCAAGGCTCTCCCCAGGATTTAGCCCATCACCCATCACACTCCAGACGCAAGTGGACACGGCAGAGCGCGCAAAACGCGCTCATGCCGGCCAAAAGCCTGCTCTGGAGCGCGCTACAGTAGCGGCCGAGCCCTCCCGCCGCACTCCTGTCCACCTCGGGCCGCCCAAGCGCGCCAGTCGACGCGCCTCGGCGTCCGCGACACGCCACGGCCTGGTCCCCCTCCTCCTTCTCCCTCCTTCTCCCTCTGCTCACACGCGCGCCGGCCGCCCGAGAGCTCCAATGGGTGGCCTCACACGCGCGGCACCCTGGCCCTTCCCCGCTCCTTCTCTCCCCTCCTCTAGCCTAGACCAACCCCACGAACACCCCAGACATGCCCACGCGCGCCCCCGTGGCCTCCAGCAATGGCTAGGAGCTCGCCGGCGCACGAGCCACGGTGCACCTCGCCCCCTCATATTTAAGGTCACCCCCGAGTCTCTTCTCCACTCCTTTGGCTCTATATCCCTCCCTTGCACCCCCGGACCAACCCACTCCTCCTCCCGTGCCTCCCTTCTCCTCCTACCACCGCACAGCCGCCGCTTCGGCTCGCTCAAATTCGAGCAACGCCGAGCTCACCTCCCTCCCTTTTCTCCACACAAAGGCTCCCCGTGGTCCGGCCAACCTCCCCACCTCCTCGAACCGTCGCAGGGATGCTCGATCGCCGAGAACCACGGATGGCCGACAACCTCCCCCCGCCACCGTCAAAGTTGCGGCCACCTCGGCCCCCTCCGGCGGCCGTGACCTGCACCAGCTGATGCGCCGCTCCGCGCTGAGCTCGCCCATAGGCAGAGCGCCGCGGGAGACGGCCGGAGGCGCCGGCTATCGCCAGACGAGCGCTGGCGTGCGCTCTGCCTCCCCTGCTCTGTCTCGAGCAGGAGGTAGAGGACGACCGCCCCGCCAGCTGGCATGGGGGCCCGCGTGTCGGTGACCCAGCGGCTGGGCCCCGCCCGTTTAAGTGGAGACGGCTTCGGCCGGATCCGCTTTCCTCGCGCGTTGGCGTACTTCCGAAAAACCGCCATCGACGTCGCCTCCTCTGCCGTCCAGCCGAGCCACTGGGCCGGCCCACTACTAAATTGCGCCCAGTGCGCTGGATAAGGGTACAACCCTTTCCCCTTTCCTTTTTCTTTTTCTATAGACTTGTAAAACCCATAAACAATTCAAATGGACTCCAAATTTGATGATTCAAATTTCTAATGACACTATAAATCATGATCTACCTGGTGATGCAACATGCACATTTTTCCAGAGAACTTTTCTTCACAAATATTTACCAAACCCTATTTTTCCTATTTCTGTGATGAACTTTAGAAAATCACAGAGAGCCCATTTTTGATCCAAACTCCATGATTCAAAATCCTAGATGTCTATAAGTTCAAAACTTAGTTTTTGAACATTTTTACTAATACTTTCTGTATCACCTCAAATAATGGTCTATTTCTTTATATATAGCCAACTTTGCAAAATCATAGGATATTCATTTGAACTCCAAATCG
This sequence comes from Triticum dicoccoides, assembly GCF_002162155.2. NCBI lineage: Eukaryota > Viridiplantae > Streptophyta > Magnoliopsida > Poales > Poaceae > Triticum > Triticum dicoccoides. The sequence continues at coordinate 157,829,558 of NC_041389.1, forward strand.
AGAGAAACCAATTCCTAGATGCTTCTAAAATCATCCTTTGTTAAATGGGTGCCTTTGCTCATTTTTCAAAAATATATTTCTGTACACTTCTTGCAAACCCATTAATCCCTTGATTCCATCATATTGAAATGTTCAGAGATGTCCATTGATCAAATCCTAATGAAACCACTTTGGTTATCCCTCATATGACCAGAGGTATCCCAGAAAAGTCCAACTCATATTTTTAGAGCACTTTTATTTCCTGCCTTGTTGTGTTGCTCATTGTGTTTGTTTCCGACGTTAGTTGACGAAGTAGACGGAGTACTTGGAGAAGGACCAGAAGATTTCAAGACTCTGATGAACCAGGCAAGCAGCCCTTTGACCATGTCTATGAAACCCTTTTTATGCATGTCATATAGCTCTTTATTATTGTTGCATCGGAATCATGATGAGATGGTGAACCACGTGGGTTGGTTGCCTCTGTTACTTCCTCGTTGATACTTGCATTGTGCGTGACCCTACCTTCTTATGAGGGTTATGCTGGTGGGAGTAGATAGGATGCTAAAGTAGTGCTACGCAAAAAGGGACGGGAATATGCATGGTGATGGAGACAAAGTATTTTCAAAAGACTTTTTCGAAAACCCCGTCGGGTGCCACTTATGCCCGAGGGAGATGATGAGATGGGTAACCACTTGATGACGAAGTGGTGTACCGAGGCAAGTGTGTGTGTTGTTTTCGAAAACGGATTAGATTTAAGATTTGATGACTGTCCCAACCTTACATGCGCAACCACTCTACCCTTATATGGGAAAGGGCATTATTGATTACCTAGGTCGATACTAGCTTTGAGCCCGCATTACTAGTGACGGGGGAGAGTTGGTGCTCTCTCTCGGGACGGGGTCGTGCCAGGTAGGGCGGCCATGACTGTTTTCACAGGGCACCGGACACACCGTTGGTACCCCGTGCTTGTGGTATGTGATGAATATGGGAGCGAGGCTCCACAACTTTATGATGTGAAATGTTGGGCACGGGGGTTACTACCAATCGAGTGGACTCCATGTTAGTGTCGTCTAGGGAAAGGTAGTGATTGGGTGCTTACCCCGGGTACTTGAGGTATCGCGGGTCGTGGATGACACGGAAGTTCCCCGGATCTTGTGGGTACAGTGTGCAACCTCTGCAGAGTGTAAAACTATTCGAATAGCCGTGTCCACGGTCAAGGACGGTTGGGCGGTGCTGCTTAAACTATGTCCAGAGTTTTACAATCGTGTGTGTGTGAGTTGATAAAACTACTTGGGTCAAGTCAAAGGACTTGACATGATTGAGTTGGGTTGGTGCCCACTCTATTTATGTTGATATCTGTAACCTGTCCTCATGGTTACTTGAATTCTCCTGATGCATGTCTTACAAGTTGTTGAACATGTCATTGCACTCAAAACTAGCTTTCTGCAAAAATTTACCTATATCATGCATTGTTGTATCTTGAACCAAAACATGGGTTGCTTGCGAGTACATTCAAAGTACTCATTGGCTTGCCACTGGTTATTTTATTGGCCAGGCATGAAAGAACAGGATATGATGAGGAATACTTCGGCGACGAACATGCGAGCTAGGACGTTTCCCAGTCAGAACGCCTGTAGGGTTAAGGCAGATGGCATGGGTCCAAGTTATCGACGAAGATTTCCGCTGCGATGTTATACTCAAGGCTCGACCATAATGGTCCTACTTGTGTAATACGGTATGTATGGGTGTAAGACTCTTGTTATTCAGCTTCTGTGTGTTCAGTGAGCATTGATCTCTGGGATCACTGTACACGTGCATTCGGTGATCACGACTTATGAGTCGGGGTCCCCACAGGCGCGCCCGGCTGTGGCTCGAATCCGTCGAAGTTCAAGTCTCCGCGGATGTCGGCCGTGAAGTTCAAAGTTCCAAATCTGAACTGATGGCCAGGGGCGTAGCTTTCAATCTGCTCCAGATGGCCAAGCGAATTGGCCCACAGTGCAAAGCCGCCGAATACAAAGATCTGTCCGGGGAGAAAAGTCTCACCCTAGACCACGTCGTTGTTAATGATTGAAGGAGCCATCGGGCCTATAGGTGACGACACAGAGGAACTCTCAATGAAAGCACCAATGTCGGTGTCAAAACCGGCGGATCTCGGGTAGGGGGTCCCGAACTGTGCGTCTAGGCGGATGGAACAGGAGACAAGGGACACGATGTTTTTACCCAGGTTCGGGCCCTCTCGATGGAGGTAAAACCCTACTCCTGTTTGATTGATATTGATGATATGGGTAGTACAAGAGTGGATCTACCACGAGATCAAGGAGGCTAAACCCTAGAAGCTAGCCTATGGTATGATTGTTGTTCGTCCTATGGACTAAAACCCTCCGGTTTATATAGACACCGGAGAGGGCTAGGGTTACACAGAGTCAGTTACAATGGTAGGAGATCTACATATCCATATTGCCAAGCTTGCCTTCCACGCCAAGGAAAGTCCCATCCGGACATGAGACGAAGTCTTTAATCTTGTATCTTCATAATCTTGGAGTCCGGCCAATGATGATAGTTCGGCTATCCGGACACCCCCTAGTCCAGGACTCCCTCACTCCCCAACACTCAACTCTCTCTCATAGGTTTTGGATCTGGTGAAAAGAAGATTTGAGTGGAAAGCAACTTGGGGAAGGCTAGAGATCAAGATTCATATGGTAGGAATGGAGTATCTTGATCTCAATACATGAGTAGGTGGTTCTCTCTCAGAAATGGTAAGTTGGAAGTGTAGGTTCGTTCTGATGGCTCTCTCCACGAATGAAGAGGAGGTGGAGGGGTATATATAGCCTCCACACAAAATCTAACCGTTACACACAATTTACCAAACTCGGTGGGACCGAATCGTTAAACTCGGTCAGACCGATTTAGTAAACCTAGTGACCGTTAGGGTTTTCGGTGGGACTGACATGCATCTCGATGAGACCGATTCGGTTAGGGTTAGGGCATAACGTAATCTCGGTAAGACCGATTACACAAACTCGGTGAGACCGATTTGGTAATAATCTTTCCAGAGAGTTGGTCAGGTAAACTCGGTGGGACCGATTTGCTCTTTTCGGTGAGAACGAGATGTTACAAAAAGGAAATAGAGAGTTTACATTGCAATCTCTGTGGGACCGATCGCTCACTTCGGTTAGACCGAAATGTTACAAAGGGAAACAGAGAGATTACAACCCCATCTCGGTGAGACCGAGATCCCTATTGGTAAGACCGATTTTCTTAGGGTTTGTGGCAGTGGCTATGACTTTTGGAATCGGTGGCACCGGATAGAAAGAATCGGTGTGACCGATTTTGGCTTTGGGTGTAGGTCATTTGTGGATGTGGGAAAGTAGTTGAGGGTTTTGGAGCATATGACTAAGCACATGAAGCAAGAGGCTCATTAAGCAACACCTCATCCCTCCTTGATAGTATTGGCTTTTCCTATAGACTCAATGTGATCTTGGATCACTAAAATATAAAATGAAGAGTCTTGAGCTTTTGAGCTTGAGCCAATCCTTTGTCCTTAGTATTTTGAGGGATCCACTTTCATCATCCATGCCATGCCATTCATTGAGCTTTCCTGAAATAATTGTCTTGGAATAGCATTAGCTCAATGAGCTATATGTTGTTATGAATTACCAAAACCACCTAGGGATAGTTGCACTTTCAACCATGCTGCACCGAACACAGCGAGGCGGTGGACGACGGCGAGGCCCCAGACGGGAACGACTCGGAGATGGGAAAACACGGCAGTGGAGTAGCATATTGAGAGGAGGAGAAGGGTTATAACTGGTTCTATTGCAATTCATATCAAACTCAGGTTCACAGGACGCGTTCATATTCATAGCCAACATTCACTATCAACAACTCAAAAGATTCATATATACACAAGCTCAGCATATCTATGCATCCAAATGATTGATAGATCACACGACAATATTCATACATAATTCACAAAAAGATTCAGATATACACATGTTCAGTATGTTTATGCATCCAAATGATTGAGATCACAGCCAATATGATCCATGGACGAACTTTAATTACCTAGGGTACAGACTGGTAAATGGTGTTCAATCAGAGGTACTTCTTGCTAAAATTAGTTCTTGTACAAGTAAACTTTCGAGTACATAAGAGGCACCACAAACAATCTGAACTTTGCTTGTAGGTTTATCCTCAAATAGTGGCCTCGTGCCGACGGAGGTTTGAGCAACTTGGCCACTACTTTCATCCAAATAGTTTACTGGCTCATCTTGGTCATGTATCTCGCCAAAATTCTACATTGCAGACGAGAAAGGAGGCGGTTGAGAAAATGAACCACCCAAATTTTTTGTGCAGTTCAACTGAAATGGAGCATCCTTGGCGTGCAGACTGATTAAGTCCCAGATGAATATACACGTCAACCAACTTGTCTAGAATCTTTAGACTCCATGCCATATAGTTCGCTACCATATGTGCCGATAACCAAAAGGCACAAGTTGGGACCAAAGACTGGACTGTGTTTTTCTGGGCTATGCACCAAGCAATATTTTTGGCGTTCACTCTCCTAATACTTGGAGTTTGACAATTGGTTGACGCCGGTTGATACTCGAATGAATATAGGCACTTCTTGTCAACATCGATGCTTGTCTGAGTGAACTTTGGAGTACATAGCAGCAACATAAGTACCTGTCCATCTGATCATTTTGTGCAGTTGTACTGAAATCACCCGATGTAATGATTTGCCTGCGAGTTCAGGCTCCAAATTACTCCTTTATGAAATCCGCAAACAGTAGCACAATACCAAATTACCAATACATATGACAGGGACAATAATCAGGATAAAGACTAGTACCAACCTGTGTGAGGTAGCATATCAATTACTATTTCCTTTGACTAGAAGCCGAGATAAGCCAAGCGACTGACAGCAAAGGAAGAAAGCAAGCGGAAATTAGCGACTGACGGGAAAGGACGGAAGCTGTCGAGGCAATGAAGCACCCAAAGTTTTTGTGCAGTTCCTCCAAAATTGAGCATCCCTGTTGGCACATATATTGAGAGAGTGAAGTTACTGTAATAGTGGGACTAGTTGACGACACATACACTAACAAATAGAAGCACCCTCATTATCTTAATGGGTAAAGTTAGCAACATAGTAGTCTTGCTTAAAGAGAGGTATTAGTTTATTTAATCAGTGCCAATTAGCTCAACTCAACACTCAAAGCATTGCCATTTATCATAGGTTGCCAAACTTAAAAGTGCAAAGATAAAGAAGTTTCTCATGACAGTAGCACAATACAAATAGAGATGACATCAAACTAATATGGATGAAGGCCTTAGGCCCGTACCAACCTGAGAAAAAAGCTTATTCATGTAGTCCCATAAGAGATGATAAAACACTCATTGGAATCACACAATAGTATATATTTTTGTGCACTTCAAATGTATGGTTGAAATCACTCTTGTTTACCAGTGCTGAGATTATATCGAAAGATTATCAAGAACTTCCAGCAGAGTTAAAGCACTGGCTGGGATATGGTTCATTGTATTGTCTAGTGTAGTTCCACTAAAATGTATGATTGGCAAAACATGATCCCTGTTTGCACAAGTAGGAACAAGGTGAAACCTTCATTAGCTTAGTGAGAAAGGATAGGAAGACATTAGCATATTACTCAAACAGTAGCATCAAATTCATGATGGACAATACGCAAAACATTGCCTCATTGAACCAATGGCAATAAATTGACATGCAAAACAATAGCACTATTATGTCATGACACTAATAATATTCCCTCCCTTCTCCACCACATGATTCACCTCCATAGACAAACATTCACACGTACATGATTCAGCATAGGGTCCTACTAAAGATTTGTTTAACTCCAACAGGAAAATTAGGCAGTAATAAATTAGTGGTACTTAAGTGCTCCTAATTAATTAAGTGAGACAACAGAAGTGGAAGGGCTCCCTGGAGGATCGTCTCACATGTAAGGTAGTCGTTGCCGGAGCCCTTGAATAGCCTTTCTGAGGCCTCTGGCTTCAGCAAGATCGCCTTGGCACTGTTTATTCTTCTTCTTCTTCCTCTTCATGCTCTGTTTCTCTTTCTCCTCACCAGTTGGTGAAACCAAGTACAGGATTGGCCTTCTAATTCAGAATTGGTTTTGTTAGTGAGGGAGTACAAGTGTACTAGTAAAAAACAACATTATTTTCTCATGGCAGTCGGAAAATAGAGATGAACACATGCATTAAATATCATTCTTACCTAAAGGAAGGTTATGGCGCCAATATGGATGATGAGGATTGGAACATAGATCTCCCTTTGTGCAGTTCCACCAAAATGAACCAATTGTTCCATCTGACATTCCAGTTAAACAACACAAAAGTCACTTCTTTTAAGAAGAGTTTTGTGCAGTGCACCAAAAGGTCACAACAACAACCAGGTGAATTGGATATCCCTATTTGCACAAAAAGGCACAGAGGAAACAGTCAGAGTCTCAAACAATTACAGGCAAAAACATTTGGCTAAACTTGTCAGAGTCTCAAACAATTACAGGCAAAAAAGTGGCATGGCTTCATTTTTACCAGGGACATTATATTAAGAACAACTAAGGCTGCGTTCGGTTCACAAGTTTGGTGCAGGATTTTTGTAGGAACACAATTCCTACGGTATTCTTTCCCTTCCAACCGTTCGGAACACGGGAAAGGTGAATAGTGTTTCATAGGAAAGCTGGTCTGGTAGTACTGATTCCATCGGATTAGAAACATCCACGCGCTGCTCATTTTTTGGGCGGAAGCCCGAGGCAGGCGCTCGGTGCCATGCGTTAGACAGGTTGATGTGCTGTGTTTGCCGGAATAAAAAAATCAACCTATGTGTGGTACGTGAGGTGAGGACTAGAGTAGTCACTGTGCAGCTGAATAAACAAATAACATCTCATACTGCCAAGCATGCTACTCTAAAAACAAATATTTACATTTCGTAGTCCATCCGAACACATTCTATTGAGAGTTTCCTTCGGTTCGCTGTTCCATAGTTTTATACCTACATTCCTTTCCTATTCCTCTATTTTCATCTAGACCTATGTTTTCTGCCCCTTTATTCCGACCGGAGCCTAAATATTTGGTATAAGGGCATGGGACAGTGGGTGCACCAGAAGTACAACACCATGTACGTAAACATGGGCATAAAGTGGTGATTCATAGTTTGTTGCCCCGAGAAACAAACATCCAAGAAACATATCTGGGTTGGTCCCATTTTTGTTCACTCTAGCCACCTACTCCTATGTGTGGATAGCAAATCTAGTCCTGGTCATACCACTTTGTACAGCGTTACCCCTATATTTCCCTTTTCGACCAAGAGACCGGTTGGATGACCAGTCTGTACTACTTTCATCCCCTTTCCTTCCTGTTTGTACCAAGTCCGATGTACATACTAAATTCCCCCACCCCCACTTTATTTCAATGACAAGTATTTTCGGACGGAGGGAGTACAAGATTCGACTCCATGAAGTAGCTTTACCTCTAACAATAGAAGAAAAAAATAGGTGACGTTGGACCATCCGATCGAGCGGGGCTGAGAGGTAGAAAATGATGCACATGCAGCGACGTAGCAAGCTGGGGAAGTAGAGCTAAGGCGGTTTCGAACGAAGATATACCTGAAGGTCATCGGGATGTGGATAGGTGGGCGGCGGGAGGCCGGATCCGCCCACAGGCAAAGACGAAGGGATCGGAGGACCTCCCGCGCTGGCACTCGGCCAGAGATAACGGTGCGGCTGGTAGTGGGTCTCCTCCCTCGCTGTCGATGACGGCCTAAACGCTGCCCCTCCTCCCCTTCACCGGCGGAGGGGGATACGTCCGGATCTGTAACCAGTGGTGAGGATAGAAAGCCGGTGTTTTTTGATGGGAGAAAGACAGGGTTACTACCCCTATCTTGTTTAGATCTGGAGAGGATGAGAGTGTGTGAATAGAGCAGCCCTAGCAAGCAAGCGCGGAGGCTCCGGCCTATATATAAGTAGTTGGGTAGTTTTCCTTTTTCACTCCATCAAAACAATCGTTTAAAATTGTGTACTACTACATGTCAGGTCGCGGTTTTTTTAGTTGTTGATTGTTTTTTGAGATAGCTACCCGCTTGTTCCAAGTGGTGTTACGGTGTGCCAGGTCGCAGTTCGTATCGTTCAAGTCTGGTAGTACTACAAGTCCCTCCATTAAATGAACAACCACCCCCTCGTAAAAATTGTGAACAAGCCCACGGCTAAAATTAGCGGAAACGTGGGTTGCCCCAACATGCATTATTATTTATATTTTCTATTCCCTCAGTTCCTAAATATAAGTCTTTTTTATTAGCCACACCTAAGACAAGAATTTTTTTTATTAGTAGTGAACCCCACATGTCATAGACACAAAAATTGTGGCAAGATTCCCTTAGGCAAGCCAAAGTGTGTCTAACAATTTGAGCAACTCTGGTTAGGCAAGTGTGGCAAGTGTGGGAAAAATAATGTGGCAACATAAGACAAACATAGTCACAATCCAAACAGCCCCGTGATTTTTTGTGACATGCATGAAAATTTGGTTAGTTAGATTTATAGTCAAAATTTGGCAAGGTGCATCAAATCAACACATGCAAGTATCAAAAGGAAAGTCACGACATGCATGCATGCGTTGTACTCCCTCCGTTTCCAAATATAAGTCTTTTTAGAGATTGCAATAAGTGACTACTCCCTCCGTTCCTAAATGTAAGTCTTTTTAGGGATTCCACTACAAACTACATATGGATGTATATAGACATATTTTAGAGTGTAGATTCACTTATTTTGTTTCGTATGTAGTTCATAGTGAAATCACTAAAAAGACTTATATTTTGGAACGGAGGGAGTACATACGAAGCAGAATATGTCTACTCCTACATACGAAGTAGCCCATTTGAAATGTGTAAAAAGACTTTTATCGAATGCAGTGCTTTGATGTGTCGCGTCAACTCGTACAAGACTGAGAAATTTGATTACTACGACGCCCTCTCCCTCGCGGACTGAGCTCTGGTGCCTTAACTGCACCTGCCTTTGGCTGCATGACAGGTGGGCCAACCACCTGTTGGGCCCACCTATCATGGACGCAAAGGCAGGAGCAGTAAGTAGAAGCTTTCGCTACACGCTATCCCTCCCGCACGAGGTGGACGGACATGCAGCAGTGGATTCGATACTGTAGAAGTAGGAGTGACATCATTGTTCGTCTTCTCGAAGAGGCGAAGAGCCAAGTGCAAACCAAACGTGGCAGTTGCGAACACTCGCGTGGTGCGGTTCCTTGGAGTACTAGCCAGGCTCTTGCATGAGACAAAATTGCTATTGTTTAACAATTAAACTCCATTATCCATTGGTTGATACTCATTCTGCATAGGTCCACACGCTTAGCACCGTTTCCTCCTGGGGTCACCAATGTTTATTTGCTAATTAATAGCATTCCATGCAATGAACTAGCCATTGCAAGTCATTAAAAGCATGCACACCTATCATATCTTATTGGTTGATACGTATGTCAAGAAACAAGAAACAAGGTAGAAGTTAATGCACCGCGCCTAAGTGTTTTGGGACTATTTGGTTTTCATAAGATGACTTACACACCTAGACGGAGGGAGTAGTATAGACCTGTAAACCGGAAAGGAGTATTTGCCTTTCTAGAGATTTCAACAAGTGACTAGACTTTGGCTCGAAAAAAAACAAGTGACTAGACTACATCGTGTGCAGTACCCCCTCCCTTCCGGTTTATAGGGCTCAAATCTCAAATCTCATGAACCAAGGCATTTTGTGATTGGAGGAATGCATCTCGTACTTTACAAAACTACCCTAATTAAACTCATGCATTAATTACGTAGTTCTCTCGTTTTCCTCTCCGCCTTGGTCGCGGTGCACAATATCGAGAGAGTGCTTGGATACGTTTTAGTCTCATGACTAAAAGTAGTGGGACTAAAACTTGTTAGCCTCATCCATGCTTGGATCCAAATACTAAAGAGACTAAAATCAAGTTAATGACATTTCAAAGCATCCGGGCCCGCGTGCCATCCACCAAATCACGGCGAGGTGCTACAGTCGAGACTCACCTGTCACCCCGGTGTGGCCGTCATGACCCATCATATCACAAAACCCACACCTTTACCAACAGTGGTAAGGTGGCCTCCAAGTTGAACTGGATGAAGCAACCATCATTTCAATGGAATGCTCGTTCAAGCCCTTTCTTCCCTTTCTTGAAGAAAACCTCACTCTAGGCTACTCACTTCTGCCATTTTTCTTCTCTACCGACGAAGGAAAGGTGGGCGAATCAGTTATGCTGCTATATTTTCATTCCAATAATCTTCTTTTTGCGAAGCACCGACCGATTCTCACATCCTATTCTTTTCCCATTTTCATTGCGATTGTTGTTTCCTTTCAATTGCTTTTTGTTTGTCAGTTCATTGATGGATCCTGGAGCACTAGGCAAAGAGTTGCCGGCGGACAACCCACTTGAGACAGCGATCTCCAGGAAGCGAGCACCGACCAACGAGTTGACCATGTTGGCGGGCCAACCCATGGAGACGAAGAACTCCAAGAAACAAGCATTGGCCAAAGAGTTGAGGACGTTGGCGGACGAACTCCTCAAAGAAAGTTGGAAGAATAGCAAGGGCCCCACCGTGCCTACGTAGGAGCTCTGATTGCCACCTATGTGAGGCTCAAGACCGAGTTTGAGGAGATTGTCGCCGCTGAGAAGCAGTATTCCCCTGGCAAGGTGATGGCCCCCACCGAGGACGAGGAGATGGCCCCCGGAGGGATGAAATCCCCCGGTGAGCTGCACAAGGTAAAAAATAATGGCTTATTACCATAGTTGTGGTTTTTGATTATTTGCAATGTGCTTGCTTTTTGATTATTTGCAATGTGCTTGCTAATATGTTAGTGTTGTGCAGGTGCCGGTGGTTGTCCTTGATGATTCCGATGTCGTGGCCCGTCCTGTTGGCATCGCCCCGGAGATCGATTCCGATGCCGCTGTCCATCCTGTGGACATCGCCCCAGAGATCGATTCTGATGTCGCGGTCAGTCCTGTGGACATCGCCTCAGAAATCGATTCCCATGCCGCTGTCCGTGCTGTGGTCATTGCCCGAGAGATCGATGACAAGAAATAGTTGGTCGCGCTAATCCTTCAGGGTAGTTTGCATTGCCCTGTGTTTATTTACCAGAACGATGCATGTTATCAAACCATCTTAGGGCTAGTGCACTGTCTTGTGTGGGCGGATCTTGCTACTTTTGTTTGATAGTGAATCATGCGATGAATCATGCGAACCCTCTCCGAGTTATGGAAACAGATGTATCCTTGCCAGCTTTTGATGTAATATATGGCATGCTTAGATGTAAGTTTGAACTGTTTATCATATCAACAGGGCTTGTTTGATGATTCTTAGTGTTAGTAGGCTAGCTACTGTGCGAGCTATAGTACTTGCAAAACACTCACCGAAGAGAAACGTTGGGGCTGATGAGCTCGTGGTACGCTTATACTTATCCCTCGTCGATCAACCAATAGACCTAGCTCCTAAAATTGTAGGCTTAGCGATCGATCAGACAATAGTCGACATACATTTAGGCCTCATTTGGTTCATAGGGTAGGAAAATCGTAGCAAAAGTACAGAGAACGTGCAACACAAAATCATAGCAGTGCAGAGACGTACTCCCTCTGTTCCAAAATAGATGACCTAGGCAGATTAGTTTGGCCTAGTGGGTTCAGTGATATGACGTGGTACAGTGCCGTCCAGTCTTCGCGTGTGGTAGCAGTATTGCGGGTACAATAAGTTTTCTTGAAGAAGCGGAATTCAACGAAGTCATGATGGTTCCTTCGTTCGAACAACTTACCGTGGGAAAGGTTGGGCCTGCGATATGGCAGGGGTAGACCAGGATAATTTTGTGCATGGCAGGTGGACCAGGATGGTCGACGTCCCACATGTCGGCGAATGAAAGTATTCTTTTCGATATAGAGGACGAGCAACGAGTATTCATTGTTTATTTTTGATGAAAGCTATTATCTCCGCTGTTACTCCTTGACTTTGTGAATGCCTCTCTCTCCTCCACATAAGCGGGGACTACTTGCTATGCATGCAACGGGCAGCTGGCGGGCGATCTCACATTATCACCATATATTTCTTGGAGTCCGTGCGCGGCGGGCGGGCGATCTCTTCTCCCTCCCCCGTTTCTCTCTTCTCAGCCGACGCCCGCCGAGCGATTAGATTTTGGCTATCGACGGTTTATTCAATTATGGTCCCACATGTGAGTGAAATTGCAAGACAACGCGTGTCCCCTCTGGTGAGCGACGCATACGAGTCGTAAGTGTGCCGCCTTTTCCTTTAGAACTTGCAAAGCGTAACATTTTCGCGCGATCGATCGATAGAAATCCAGAACAAAATGACGAGGGCGGTGCTTTCCCGCTCGTTAGGCGGGCTAGTTCGAGTGATATGACGTGCTACAGTGCCGTCCACTTGCTCCATTTTTATGTAAGCAAGAGTTTACACTCGTACGCGGGAGGAGTGCGAAACACCACGTATCTGATTTTGATTGAGGGATAACTGTTCCCTACCAAATAATGGAGGATTGTTACTCCCTCCGTCTAGGTGAGTATGTCATCTTAGGTTGTGCGCGTGACCAAGGAGGAGGGAAAAACGAGAGACCTTAATGTTTATTTGCTAATTAATAGCATTGCATGCAATGAACTAACCACTGCATGTCGTCTTTGATAGTCTCAAGTCATTAAAAGCATGCACACCCTTCATCTCTTATTGGTTGATATGTCAAGAAACAATAAACGAGGTAGAAGTTAATGCATCGCGCCTAAGTGTTTTGGGATTATTTGGTTTTCGTAAGATGACTTACACACCTAGACGGAGGGAGTAGCGATTATAGCATGATAGTTAGGGCATCTCCAGCGCTGGCCCACAAATTTACACTGGCATCTGTCCGAGGACACTAATGGATGCCATCTGATGCTGCCCGCATACCTTTCGACAACTATATGAACTAACTGGACGAAATTCGTGCAAACAAAGCAAATTTCAAATTAACCGGATGAAATTCATTACATTTCGAAAACTTTTCCTACAAACTGGACGAAATTCATTACATATTTCGCACAAACCATACTAAACATACTGTAAACCTAATCTAAACGATAGCTGGCGCCCGACCACCATGTCCGGCCATGAACCCGAGAAAGCCGACCCTTGCCTTTGCCTCCTCCTCATCCGCCTCGATAACCTCCTGCTCCAGCCGGAGCACAAGGTTATGAAGATTTACGCCTCCACGTCACCGTCAAGCGGCTAATTGGCCGCCGATGTTTACCCCACCAAGCTTGGCGTCGACTGAGTGGAGTAGCGGTGGCCTTCTCGGGACCAGAGCGGTGGCGACCTACCATGTACTACTCTTCCTCGCTTCCGGCTGCGCCTGTGCACGCGCGCCGGCTTCGTGGTCGTGGCGGCGGAGGGCGGCCCGGGGGGTGCCGGCGATCTCTCTCGTTTGCTCCTGTGACAGTACAACGAAGAGAGCTTTGGAGCGCGCCCGGAGCGGAGCCGCCGATGTCCCTCGTCTGCTCCTGCGACAGTACGTCCAAGAGAGCTTCGGAGCGCCACGAGGCCATGGTTGAAGTGGTGCCGACAGAAGGAAGGGACCAGAGGAGAATAAGTGTGGGTCTTTGGCTATGGCTGGGAGCTGGGGCTCAAGTTAATATAGCGGGCGAATGGCAATGAGCCGCGGCCGACGGATGGACAACTGGCGCCGGAGTAGGTTCGTCGGGCGTGAATGCGGGTGCTGCATCAGTGACTTAACTGCAGATGCGTTTGGGTGTCTGACATGTGGGCCCGACGGGCGTCTGGCCCGCATGTCAGTGACACACCAATTGCACCTGCAGTTAAGTCCAGTGAATGCGGCATTGGCATTCTGGAGAGACGGTGACCGTTTCAGGCGCATGCGGACTGTTTGACTGGTCAACCATACAAATACGGAGCTATACGCTGAGCCAGCGATCGTATAATCACCATATCTCATATAGAATGATCAAAGTGAGCTATCAAGACAAGTTCGATGACCGCCAATGCATTTTACTCGGTAATAAATGACCAGGATTGAAGGGGAATCCTAATTTGCTTCGTCTTCTGTCCTTGAGCTCTTGACAAACCAATGCACTATACGGTTGTCCGGCCACTCCACCTCAGAGCTCTCATCAAGCGTCGTTCATGCCACCGCACCGCACACTAACCAGTAAGGCAGCGATGGCATCCCGCCGCGCTGAGTTCCTCGCCGCCCACGAACGCACACAAAATGGTAGGGAAGCGATGGCATCCCGCCATGCCGGCTTCCTCGCCACTCGCGACCTCACAACTATGTGGGAGGAATTTGAAGATGCCAAGGCCGAATGGGCGGTAGAGCAAGAGGCGGCCAAAGCTGCACAGAGGGAGCAGAAAAGTCAGAAAGCACTCAAGAAAGGAGAGGCCCGCCGCCACAAGAAAGAAAAGGACACATGCGCTGCTGCGGAGAGGTCGGCGGAGATCCAAGCACGGTGGGGTGTCGCCGACAAAGCCGGGAAGGAGAACGACGGCGTCTGGCCAGCATGTGAGAAGTAGTAGTACTAGTAGTTAGTGTGTGTGTCTGTGTCTGAGTATGAGCATGTACCAGTACTACTAGTTACTACTATAGTTTTTAGAGCAAATTACCAATACATTAGCCTAGACTAAATGGAAAAATTCCTATCCTATGCATCAAATGGCATCTCTTTCTCTATAGGAATTGAGATGCATGTCATCTCACTTCCTATGATTTTCATATTCCTATCCTATGAACGAAAGGAGGCCTCTGTTGGAGTAAATACTGTAGCTAGCAGTACTGTTGGTACAGTAGTTTTCTTCAAGAAGCGGAATTCAACGAAGTCATGGTGGTTCCTTCGTCCGAGCAACTTCAAAGTGGGAAGTGGGCCTGTGATTTGACGGCTCATTAGTCATTGTTACTGCGGCGCGATGACCTGGGTGACTCTCCCTTGGAGTTTTGCGTGCATGGCAAGTGGACCAGGATGGTCGACGTCCCACATGTTGGCGAACGGAAGTATTCTTTCTGATATCGAGGAGCAAGGAAACCACGTGGTATAGTATCACTGCTGATTGGTTCGCAAAAAAATAGTATCACTGCCGATTTATAATTATTTTTTATTTCTGATGAACGGTAGCGTTTCAACTCTTACGACAAAGGGTGCCAAACACGGCACGTGCTGGATGTCCCACACGTGAGCGAAAGGAGTGGGACATGAACAGCGTGGTAGAGCCCAGCGTAAAAAAACAACGTGGTAGAGCGTCTCCACTTCTTCCACTTCTCGGTCGGAGACCATACGTAGTAGTACTTAGTTGTATGAACGATACAAAGTGCGACCTAGAGAGAAAGACATGTCTAGTTGGAAGGTCTCGGGGCATACACGTAAACAAATATAAAAGTTAATATGTGCCTCCAACTAATATAGTAGTAGTAGAGTACTTAGGCACGTACTCCATAACATCACCGTGCATTGCACGTACAACATTTAGTGGTAGTACGTAGTAAGAGACAAATGCCGCCCAAGAGTTCCCTTCTCGACCTACTTTTGGGTGTTTGGTAGAGTGTATGGAGGGTGCATGATTCCACACTAGTTTAGCACAAATACACTAGAAGCATGCATGAAGAGAGCATGCATGAAGAGGGGTGTTGAGTTGAGCATGGATGAAGAGGGAACAACTATGCTGAGACGAGAACGCAACCAAACACACCCTGTATGCCACGCATGTTCATACCATTTGTGCCTTTCTACTTCACTTACTGCGCTACATTACTCAGGTTTGTACGTCCACTCCTAGGTACATGTCCGTATCGTAGTTCCAGTGCCACGTGTTCTTCATATAGATGGAATGATCATTGCATAACACGTGCGCCTTGATGCTAGATGTCTCGCGTGTTGGCAAAAGGATGAACAAAGCTCACGTAAAAAAATAGAGTGGAAGAACATAGATTCCGGACGACCGAGAAGGAGGAAGGAACCTCGTGGTGGAGCGTCTGCACTCATAATATTTAATATTATTCAGTGATATAAAATTAACCAATCATCTCCACAGTGGACTGGAAGAGTACGAAACACGGCATCCCAGTGTAGTTACATCATACTAGTACATGGCTAACCCACGCTATCACCATATTTCTTGGCTTCCGTGCGACACCTATCTCTAGTAATCCAGCAGCATGTATCACTTCTCCCTCCTCGTCTCTATCAAAGTGCGGCGGGCTGGCGTTTCTGCCGTCTATTGAGGTCGGTTAACTATCACATGTTAGCGACATGCCAAGATCATTCTAAAAAAATTCCTTTCACGTTCCGTTTTCAAAAAGAAAAAAAAATCCTTTCACGTACGAATTTGCCTGTATGCTTTGAGCAACTTGCATGTCCTATACTGCTCCTGTTTGATACTCTAACTTAGCTAGAGGTTAGACTAACTCATGACTAACCCTGAACTAACTGTAGCCAAAGAGGTGTTTGGGTGACAGGGTTAGATTGACAATAAATGCACTTCATGGAGAGAGAAAAGTGATTTTTCAGTGGTCCTAATGAGAACTATCTCTAGTTAGCACCTCTTGGGTGGGATAGTTTTTTTGGTGGGTTCAGTGCAACTTGATCCAATTTAAACCCTCATGCTTGGATACTTTATGGCTATTTGAGCCCCAACTAGCTCAAACTAACTCTAACCCATGGATCCAAATAGGGCCTATGGCCAGTCTCGACGCGGAGCAGTCGCGTGCACCGGGAAGCGGCGCTCTCTCGGCCGTCGCGCCACTTCAAAGCCGGCGCCAGTGAGAGGTCGCCTCCGCTCTGGCCGGGCATTAATGCGGCACTGACGCTCCAGGGCGACGCTGACCGTTTCATGCGAGAAGCTCGCGCTGGCAAGGGAGTATAGGTTTTGAACCATTTCAGGTGTAGTAGTAATGGTAGGTTGCAAAACTACTCAATTTTGCACTCAGTTTCCTAAGAAATAGTGGTAAAAAACGTTACTCCATAGCCCGCTTCCCTTCTCCTTCCTGCTCGTGATTTACGTGGCCATGTTAACGTGGTTGTGTCAAAAAAATGTCACTTCCTGCTCGTGATTTGCGTTATATAATTACAAGCAAGATTCTCGTGCATTGCACGGAACATCAATATGCATTTTTTTAACAAAACACCTGTTATGATTGACCCATGCAGGAGTAACCCCATGTGTAAAAAATAATGATATCTCGAGAATTTTATCGGAAAACTGGTATCTCGAGAATGTCATCGAAAAATGAAAGATGAGAGATAAGGCGAGGAGGAGTGGAGCGTGGTGGTGACTGGTGGTCGGAATGGGCGGAGGCATGGGGATGGACGGCGCTGGCAGGTGGCAGCGGCCACCATGCATGCTAGATTGTTCCAGAGACTTATTCCTTTTTTAATTGCTGAGCAATGAGGTTGCGGGAGATAATGATGTGGATAGAGGTGCGGGTATCTTTTGTAAAATTATCATAGTTTGCTTCCTATCCGTCAGATATAGATCATACAGTCTGTATTACAAGATGGCAGGCACACCATCATTGCCAACTCATTTTTTATAAGGGTATACAAATGATAAGTTTGTTGACTACTAAAGTAAAGTGGAATCTGTCCATGTTATGCAAGTAAATAAAGGTGATTGTTTATCATACGGGTAAGGTTGGATGAAGGGTGGTAGGAACAAATGCTCCGCCTAGAGCATGTGTGTGTGAGATGGAGTCTTAGTGTGTGTGTGGTGTGTGTGTGTGTGATAGAGAGAGAGAGAGAGGAGAGAGAGAGAGATGGAGTCTTAGTTTGTGTGTGTGTGTGTGAGAGAGAGAGATGGAGTCTAAGTGTGTGTGTGGGGGCGAGCGTGTGTGTGTGTGTGTGAGAGAGAGAGAGAGATCGAGTCTTAGTGTGTGTGTGGGGGGGTGTGCGTGCGTGCATGTGTGTGTGTGTGTGTCGCGGGGTCCTCTATGGCGGATATAATTTAAGTGTGCATGGCTTCATCATAGGGAGGTGATGTGTATGGCAGAGGCCACCAACAATGGGGTGCGAGAGAGAAAATGCCTGTAGGAGGGAAGAGAAGGTGCGTGCGCGTGAGAGGAGTCGACATCGAGGGAACGTGTTTGTTTGAGAGACACCACGGAAGATTACTATATATCGATGGTGCATGTAGGCAGGAATTAAACAAAGGGATGGTCTTATTGGTTTCGAGGATATAGGGGAAGAGTGAGAGGCGCGCAGGGCGGGGGGTAGCTAGAAGGAGATTGTTAAGTGTGAGTGTGTGTTTTGCCCATCCAGGCGGAAGTTATGTGCACAAAAGAGGAGAACGATTCGATGTGGCATTAGGATTGAGGGTAATTAACTATGTATGGAGACATAGAGACCTTGAACGTGCATGTGTTAGAGGTATACATGTATACGTGGGATGTGTGTGTGTGTGCGCGCATGACCGAGATAAAAGAAAGAAGACATAAGTCCTAAGATCAACGACATGGGAGAGACGGATCGATATGACAATATGCATGCATGTGAGAATGCAGGGAAGAAGGCCCGACAATTGAGCATGTGCTTTTGTCTTTAAGATATAGTGGCGTGGGCTGGAGCATGCATCTATGGCAAGCAGAGGGGGTGAGGCGCAACGATTGTGCAAAAGAGATCAACCTATAAATGCATATGTATGGATAGACATATATAGTGTGGGTGATAGGAAGCAAGACTCCGTGCGAGAAAGAAATGTTGATGGAGAAACTACAGATAGATATAGAGATGGAGATGCTAGCTGGAGAGACATCCGTTAGTTTGGGTATCGGAGATAACCGTCGGGTGGTTCAAACGGTGAAGTTATATATGTGTGTGAGAGGGCACTTGACTGCATGTAGAGAGAAACATATGTAGTGTGCGTGATAGGAATCAAGAGTGGGGGCGAGAAAGAAGGTTGATGGAGAAACAGATAAATAGAAAGATAAAGATGCTAGCTAGTGTGCGCTAGAGATAGGAGTCGAGTGGATCAGAAGGTTGGGTTATGTGTGTGGGTGTGAGAGAGATAGAGAGAGGGTGCATGTGAGTCACATACAAACAAATATCAGAGAGAAATGAGATCCAGAGAGGCGGAGTTTTGTGTCTGCGAGAGAGAAAGATATTTCACAACGAGAGTGATAGCTAGAGAGACATATGAGGGAACGCAAGATATCTCTAGGGAGAGAGGGTGTGTTTGAGCGACATACAAGAGAACAATGGAGAAATATGAGACCCTGGGAGACAGGCTTTGTGTTTGTGTGTGAGAAAGAGATATTGAAGAGGAAGAGTCGTAGGTTCTCATATCTAAGGAGCGAAAGACATCTCTGTATGAGGGGAGTGCGAGTGGCACACATGGGAATAGTTGAGAGAAATGAGACCCCGAGAGACAAAGTTTTGTGTTTGTGTGAGAGAAAGAGATTCCACATGGAGAATCATAGCTAGAGACACATAGCAGGGAGCGAGATATACTTAGAGAGAGATAGAGTGATGAAGGTCGATGGAGAGAGTACCGTCTGTGTGTTACGAAGATAAAAGATCATTGTCGACATACAGGTAGCACGAGAGATGCCTGAGAGACGATGAACGCGTATAGGTCCAGAGAGATAGTCCTATATAAGCATGAGTGATAGCTATATGAGACGAATATCTGGATTAAAGGGGATTCTAATATTTAAACTGGAGATCACGACATCGATAATATCATAACGCAAATTGGTGTATCAAACATGCATATTCATTTGAATTTGGGCACACGTGTAATGTTATATAGTTTATCAATATTGGTGATCCATAGATTCTTCAATTACAAACAATGCATGGTTTATATGCAATTAATGTCTAAACGGGATTACACTATATGTTGAGTGTGTGAAACACATTATACATGTTTGAGAAGTTAAAAAAACCCCACATGAAACACACATTAATTGGAGACAGTTAGCGAGGAATGCGTACATTGGATTTCAACATGAAGTGGTTTCAAATATTTGAAAATCCAAATTGATGGATACAACCTCATGAATCTGAGATCATGCAATTTGTAAACCATATTTATGTATAAATGGTGTTGTGCTTTTGAAAGTATATATATATATATATAAAATGATGTATACAGAATGTAATTCCAATTGAAAATGGATCCCGCCTGAAAAAAATAGTAGAATACAAATGGGATTCGAATTGAGTTGGCACGGTAAACGTGCACTGTGCAAAATTTGAACGAAGCGGGGAAAGTCACAGTAACCGCCCGAAACCAAAATCTGCGAGTTCGAAATCACTACTGCCTATCCCTGCCGCGCAAAGCCTATCTGATGAATTTCTATAGGTTTCGATAGGGGTAGGTTTGTAATTTCACCCAAACGTGACGTAACCGCCTCTCACCCGGATTCATACACGGTGGGCGCCAAAACACAGTGTGCCCTCGGCCGAAATCGACTCCCTCCCCGATTCATATTCATACACGGTGGGCGCCAAAAACAAACTCTCGTCGGCAAATATTCGGTGTATGCGAGATTACCGTCCTATCCCCAACCGACTAATGTTGCTGTGCTGTAGTAGAAATTTGAAACAGGGGCTAAGTTTGTAAATTTCCTCGCATTTGAGACAAGTGCGCCCTGAATACATGGTTCCCCCCTCCTCTCTACCTCCCTTTTCCCCATTCGTACTCCGTGGGCGCCAAAACACCCTCTCCACCCCACCCTCCTCCGTCCACCGCCGTCCGCCACCCCATCCACCGCCGTCCTCCTCCACCATGCCAGAGCTGATACCCCAACGCCGCCGTCCATTACAAGAGATCGACCTCTCTCATCCACGCCTTCGGACCGGGATCCTTGCATCCCGTCCTCTCGCTTCATCCCCGCTGTCGTCCACCTTGTAGGCGCCGCTCCTACGACCGTCTCGTCCACCGTGCCCCGCCGCCACCGTCTACCCTCCTAGATCTGCTTCCATGCTGCCGACAGCCATCGCTACTATAGCACCGTCAAATTCTCACCAGATGCGTACACGGCGCCGCACCAGAGGCGGTACTCTTTCGTATCTGCTCAACTTATTTATCGCAACAAGAAAATAGATCGCCACTGCTTTACTCTGATTTCTTGTCTTGGTTGCGAAGTTGCCTTTGTCTGGTTTGCACCTTCAGATCCGCCATGGCACGCTCAACACTATACTCCCAATGCTTATGGTTTTCCCCTTTTATATTCCACACTAGTTAAATCACAGTAGACTAAATTTCAAAATTGAGTCAGTCGATTTTTCAGAGCTCGCCGGAGTTCGCCGATGCGATCCAAGGGGCTCGGTTGGTTGTGGGGCCTCGCCGAACGAAGAAAACTCGACGTGGGTGGGGGGTGGGGGTGGTGGAGGAACACAGGCGGTGGGGGCCGGTGGTCCGGCCGGCGGCCCGTGCGGTGTTCTGTATGGGAAGAATCAGAGACGAGGAAGAAGAAGGGTTAGGAGACGTAGGATCTTCATCCAACCGCCTGAAATGGTTGAGAGACAACTGGGAGTTGCATTCTTAATGCGCTCTGGTTCATCATGTATGGGCACTGCGCAACCAACATTTTATTATCCAAAATTTGCTTGCTCTTCTTTACCATGTTCGATAGTGCTAGCCTGTACGTGGTCGATAGGCTTTCAATTACTAGCGGCAATACAACACCGTATTTTCAAGCCAGTTCCACTTTCCCGATTTATATATCATGGTTAGGGTGTACCCCTGTTATGTACACTATGATCTGCCTAGTTGCTGTGTGCTCTTGTTATCATGGTTTGGCAATAAACTATCTATATAGTATATTATGAACCTATCATCTGCCAGCTATCCTTACTTCTGGAGCCTATTTTTTTGTGTACTTGTGCCAGATTATATAAATGCACGCACGATATTACAGCACAAATGAGCTCTCTCATCAGAATCCAGTGATAGCACATAAGTGTTTACAGGGGCGCCCCTATATTAGAATATCATCTGCATTACAAAGATAATCTCACAACTATTTATGTTTTCATGGTTCTCAGATATTATACGCAATTATAGTGAATATCAGAATCCGCGCATCAAAAGAATATTGTAGAACACTGCAATGACTTACAAAATTGGCACCAACGCATTGAGTGCCATTCTGGAAGCAATGAAACTCGTACGCTCCCCACCTGTTGATTCTTGTTCAGAATATCATTCTAATGACTATTCTAATGTCGAGGAGTCAAAGGTAGATGGCCTGTCCTGTTCACCCATCAAGGTGCCTGTTATAATTTGGCAAGGTTTTATTGATTGCGCGTATCTTGCATATGTTGTCTTACATTTCTTCTACTTTGTTGCACCACCATCTGCTTAGTTTACTCATCATATAACTCGAGATGCCATGCCCATCCATTATCAATATATATTCCATCTGTCGTCATACCATGTTTTTCCACTCAAATGCTGTTCTTGTGCATCAGACATCAAAAAGGAAGAGGGTGATTGCCGAACCTGAAGGAGCACCAGCAAAGTCGTTGAAAAACATGGTGGTGCCGGAGAAATCAGATAACGCCCTATTAATATTGGCTGTACAACTAGCGACACAAAACATAGGACCGACTCCAACAGACTATACCCATACTTCACTGGTCACACCACTAGCCCCACCACACAGGACCTGCACTCCAGCAAAAGGTATACCGATTTCATTTGCCATAGCACCAGCCGTACCATAGAAAAATCCCACTCCAGCAAAAAGTACAGCAAGTCCACCGGCCGAAGACCTATCCCAACTGCAGAGACGGCCAATTCCTGCAGATTGGAACCCCATTCCATTTGTTCCTAGTTTAAAAGACAATGCTTTCAATGTTGTTAGGGACTACGTGCATATATTCCCATCATGGGAAGATTATAGTGAAGACAAACACCATTTTCACATCTTCCTGTCCAACTTACGTGTAAGGGCTATTATTCATGGTTATTATTTTCCTGTTTTCTGCTAATCGAACACATCAATGATTTACATTACATTGTTGTAAATAGGTGAGGGTCAATCTGGATAGTCATGACGAGCAAAGCTTGCTTGTGCTTTTCAAGGAAGCATTGCAGCAGTATCAGTGTTACCTGAGGAAATCACACTTTGATGGCAAGTCTATAAACGAATTTCCGGTGAAGTCTCTTGTGCTAAATTTAGAAGACATTGAATGGAAAAACCTCGTTATGCACTGGTCTCGTTCCCAGGATGAGGTACTGTCTATGAATTCACATGACAATTTGAACTTCTACTTTTCTGCATGTGCCTTACGGATCTTTTTTGCAGGAAATCAGCTCGAAGAAGAATTCCGGTTTGAAAAGAACGACAGGATATCGCAAATATGCTGCCCGTTGCTTTGCTCTTGTTAGTACCTGTTGTCCTGTATCACTGTACTTGCATACATACCTGGTTCATTATGTGACAGCAGTATGCATGATCGCTTGCTTATCAATTGTTCACTCCAAATTATCTGATCTATATGAATGGTTACATTAGAGTAGAATATATCCAATGCCAATGAATTTTTTTAGCTCTGCATTGTTCTTGTAAGTACATGTTGTCCTTTATCAGTGTACTTATATTGACAGGTAGTTGTTCATGTACCATCACTCTGCAGCTTATTTTCCTTTGCCCTCCATTTTCTACACATCAGATCTATATTTACTCTTACCATAAGGTTGGTACTGAAGAAGTTTAGGTGTGCATTGCTCTTGGCTGTGCCTTTTGCCTGTATCGCTGCACATACATTTATAGCTACTTGGTTATGTAGCATCACTCTTCATCTTATCTTAAATATTCTCCATTTTTTCGTATATTATCACATCTATATTTACTCTTAACAAAATGTAGAATAAAGGCAATGCATATGAAGAACATTCTGTGCTAAACTTCTTGAATTGCCCCCCATCAGCATGGACAAGGGCTTTATAGAGCCCGTCTTCACCAGTAATGTAAGTTTGTCCTTCTCAAGCCTTCAAACTTTGTTGTGTATATTTGGTTAGGCATGACTGTGACAGCTGTTTATTTTTGGTGTTTGCATCAAATTGCATGTTTAAAGTTTATTATGTAGTTCATAAACAAAAGTTTGTCCTTCTCAATTTAAGTTTTCAGTTGTACAACCAAGTTCCTTCTTTATACCATGTAAATTAAACTATACAGAGCAAGTGATCTTCTTTTGCACTGCATGTATGCTTCTATTCTTCATCCGTAATCCAGTGGTGTGGTGAACCTACCCACTACAGCACAATGTCATATTCTACAATGTCTTAACTATGAACAATGTCATATCATTCTACTATTATTTAAACCGCCTCTTTATTTGCCAATCTGAAATGGGATAAATTGACAGCACACTAACCATTGATACTTATAAGTTCTTGATCTGTAATCCAATGGTGTCGTGAAGCTGCCAACTCCTTCACAATGTCAATTCCTGCCATGTCTTGACCTGAACAATACCATATTGTGTTAATGCAATTTTAAACTTTGTCACTTTATTTGTCAGTAAGAAATGTGATGAATTGTCAGCACTGATACTTCTATGTGCAAAACCTGTCATCTGTCTGCTTGTTTATCTTTCAGAGTGAGGAAGATATAAGTGTTGAACAAGCGCAGTCTCATCATCTTGCTCAGCTGCTTGCGCTGCAGCTCCCCAGCAGGGCTAACCTTTCTTGAACTCTATTGAAGTGCTGTCGGTTCTCTATATTATTTTGTCGGCGTGTTTATTTGCACTGGTGGTGATCTTTGATGCCCAGTGTATGTAATCTGTTGTCTGCTTGTGCTTTGTTATCATAGTGGCGAACTTTAATGCCCAGTGGATGTAATATGCCGTAATTTCTTTATTGTATAGTCTAGGTTTTTTCTTATTCACGATGCTGCAGTTATTTTACTGTATATATATCCTGTCTTCGTAGTAAACCGGCCAAACCGTAAAATTACGGTACATAATCGGGACGCCATGCAACCATGATGTATGATCTGCATCATGGGCCCCGTCAAACTGGCCCACTAGTAGATTCGGGCCTTTAATAGGCCTAGCAACCCCCGGCCCTCTTTTCGCAAGAAAACTCAATGGGCATTTAGGAGGCTGAGAAGTAGGCTGGGCCTGAAACGTGCCAAATAGCTCACGGGCCGGCGGCAGCCCGAAATGGACCCCGGCCCATGATTGTGCGAATCAATTCACGGGCTTTTAACAGGCCAAAGTTGTCTCGGTCCTTGTTTGGCCCAATCAGATATCGGCTGCGAGCAGGCCGGATGCAATCCGGGCCGTAGTTAGGCCCAACTATATGACGGGCTTTTAACAAACCGAAATTAATATAGGGCCGAAATGTTAAATGGGCCCTTAACAGGCCGAAACTCATATCAAGCCGAATTACTAAATGGGACTTTAGCAAGTCGGCCCAAAAGCATAGCGTCCAGTCAACGGGCCGAATCTAATATGGGCCATAATTGAGCCCAAAGCCTCTTAAAGGGCCGGACCTGATCTGGGCCGTGATTTGGCCCAGAAAGTGGGAGGCTTTTAACGGGCCGGGTCTTATATGGGCCATTATTAGGCCCGGAACGTGGCAGGCCATTACTGGACTGGATCAATTATGGGTCGGCATTTGGCCCAAAACATGACAGCCAGTTAATGGGCCGGCCTACTAGGGTCCTCAAAATCTTGTGGGCCTATAGCTGGGCCGACCCATTAATGTCGGCGAAATCTTGTGGGCTTTTAGCTGGGCCGGCCCATTATGATCCGCAAGAATTTTGTGGGCCTTTACCTGGGCCGGCCCATTATGGCACACAAAAATCTTGTGGGCCTTTACTTGGGCCGGCCTATTATGGCCCGCGAAATCTTGTGGGCCTTTAGCTGGGCCAGCCCATTATAGTCCGCAAAATCTCATGGGCCTTTAACTGGGCCGGCCCATTATGGGCCACAAAATCTTGTGGGCCTTTAGTTGGGCCGTCCCATTTAAACATGATTGGCTGTGCCACGTGTTGACGTATCATAGGCGCCTTCTGTCCAATTAGTGGATGACATCTGTCCCAACGATGAGCCGACACGTGTTTCCTCCAGCCAATGATGATTTTACACGTGGAAAATCCCCATTGGTCAGGGCTGTTAACAGGTTATCGAATCCAAAACCCGACCCAATAGCTTAACGGTGTTCCGTTATGGTGGATGCCACGTGTCGGTCACCCTTGACGAAAGCACTTCTATGACGCGCGATTTATCGTCATGGAAGTGGACACTTCCGTGATGATAATTTTGGTAATGTCATCGAACACTTCTATGACAGCACATGTATGACTATCTTGATTCTGTCATAAATTTGTCATGGATGTACATGCATGACAAAAAACGCGACCTACTATGATAAAAACGTATGATCACGGAAGTGTATTTTTTTGTAGTGGAAGAAGATGCAGATTCACTTGTCTTGAGAAAATTGAAGCCCAAGATTCTGATCACAATGATGCTCATCTAGTTACAGAAGATATGAAGCTCAGGAAGGGTGCAGGTCTAAGAATCTAGAGACAAACTGATCCCTATGCTGTCAGAAGAAGAACTGCTGTGGACTATAGGTTCCACACTAAGGAACAACAAGATTTCTATGAGACAGTGTAGCTTGACAAGAAGCCCATAGTATGTGACATGAGATGGGTTGACTGGGATTACATCAAGAAGAATGAAGACCACTATCCAGGAGTGTATGACAGTTTCAAGTCTTGTGGAGTTGATGACTTTGTTGGCCAGAAGCTCACCAAGTGGATAGATGAGCTCATTATGCAGTTTTACTCCACAACTCATTTCTACCCAGATGGGAAGATAGTCTGGATGTCTGAGGGTACGAGGTACCAATCAATAGTTGAAGAATGGTCTGAGTTGATCAATGCTCCAAAAGAGAATAAGGATGACTTGGATGTCTATGCCAAGAAGAAGAAAGACCACAACTCCATGGCTCACATGTATAGAGAGATCCCAGATGCTGCACTAGAGACACATAAGTTTGGATCTGTACATTATCTGTTGTCAGGATTGCCTACTATCAACTGGATCTTAAGGCACACTTTGCTGCCCAAGTCAGGTGATCACAAGATGATCAGAGACCAAGCCTGAGAGTCGTTTAGCACTATGCATTTTTTATGAACTTTTTGGTAACTTGTTGCCAAAGGGAGAGAAAAATGTATAGATCATAGGCTTCGAGAGAGAGTGTTGCATTTGATCTCTCTTGTATTTTTGGTGGTTGAACTTCGTTATTTGTGTGCCTGATACTTTATGCCTTGTGTGAGATACTTGGATGATCATGTGCTTGATCATATGCTATGCTACATTAATGCTTGTTGGATGATATTATCTCTTATATTCTCATATGATCATTCACTTTGTTTGGTGATGAGTGCATGTGTTTAATTATTATCATTTTGAGTGCTTCACCAAGATGTATGTGACATGGAAGAGTAACCCATGATCCTAACTCATTGTGCATTTGTAGTCCAAAGGAAAATTTAAATAATGCACAAATTTAGGGGGAGCTCTTACTTTTCACATAGTTCTCAAAGCGGCAATGTTTTTCAATCTTATTATCATTTGTTGAAGCTTTGATCTATATGTTGTCATCAATTACCAAAAATGGGGAGATTGAAAGTGCAACTGTCCCTGGGTGGTTTTGGTAATTCCTGACAACATATAGCTCATTGAGCTAATGCCATTTCAATATAAATATTTTAGGAAAGCTCAATGATTGGCATGGCATGGATGAGAAAAGTGGATCCCTCAAAATGCTAAGGACAAAAGGATTGGCTCAAGCTCAAATCTCAAGACTCTATATTTTCTATTTTAGTGATCCAAGATCACATTGAGTCTATAGGAAAAGCCAATACTATCAAGAAGGGATGAGGTGTTGCTTAATGGCTTTCTTGCTCAAAATGCTTAGTGACATGCTCAAAAGCCCTCAACTACTTTCTCACATCCACATATGACCCAAACCAAAAGTCAAACTCAGCCCCACCTATTCTTTCTATCCGGCGCTACCGAATTCAGATGTCATAGCCATTGCCACAAACCCTAGGCAAATCAGTCTCACCGATAGGGATCTCGGTCTCACCGAGATGGGATTGTAATCTCTCTGTTTCCATTCGTAACATTTCGGTCCAACCAAGATGAGCGATCGGTCCCACCGAGATAGCAATGCAAACTCTCTGTTTCCCTTTCGTAACATTTCGGTCTAACCGAGGTGAGCGAATCGGTCCCACCGAGTTTGCCTGACCAACCCTCTGTGTGTCCATTACCACAATCGGTCTCACTGAGTTTGTGTAATCGGTCTCACTGAGATTACGTTATGCCCTAACCCTAACCATATCGGTCCCACCGAGTTGCATGTCAATCCCACCGAAAACCCTAACGGTCACATTATTTGCTAAATCGGTCTGACCGAGTTTGACAATTCGGTCCCACCAAGATTGGCAAGTCATGTGTAATGGTTAGATTTTGTGTGGAGGCTATATATACCCCTCCACCCACTCTTCATTCATGGAGAGATCCATCAAAACATGCCTACACTTCCAACGTACATTTTCTGAGAGAGAACCACCTACACTTGTGTTGAGGCCAAGATATTCCATTCCTACCATATGAATCTTGATCTCTAGCCTTCCCCAAGTTGCTTTCCACTCAAACCTTCTTTCCACCAAATCCAAATCCTGTGTGAGAGAGTTGAGTGTTGGGGAGACTATCATTTGAAGCAAAAGAGCAAGGAGTTCATCATCAACACACCATTTGTTACTTCTTGGAGAGTGGTGTCTCCTAGATTGGCTAGGTGTCACTTGGGAGCCTCCGACAAGATTGTGGAGTTGAACCAAGGAGTTTGTAAGGGCAAGGAGATTGCCTACTTCGTGAAGATCTACCCTAGTGAGGCAAGTCCTTCGTGGGCGATGGCCATGGTGGGATAGACAAGGTTGCTTCTTCGTGGACCCTTCGTGGGTGGAGCCCTCCGTGGACTCGCGCAGCCGTTACCCTTCATGGGTTGAAGTCTCCATCAACGTGGATGTATGATAGCACCACCTATCGGAACCACGACAAAACATCTGTGTCTCCTATTGCGTTTGCACTCTCCAAACCCTTCCGTTTACATTCTTGCAAGTTGCATGCTTTACTTTCCGCTGCTAATATACTCTTTGCATGCTTGCTTGAATTGTGTTAAGATTGCTTCAATTGTGCTAAGTTACTAAAATCTGCCAAGAACTAAAATTGGGAAAAGGCTAGATTTTTATTTGGTCTAGTAGTCTAACCCCCCCCTCTAGACATACTTTCGATCCTACAATATGTGTCCATGGGTTGATGCTTATGTCCCATCCAAGAAATGGGGATGAATTTCAATCACCACGGCATTGTGGCTCTCCGGCAAACGTTGAGGTTCTTGCTTTTGTAATTCTAGTAAATCCAAAACTCGTGTGAAATTCATGAACCTTGGCATGCTATCATGGAATGGCATCAACATGCTAGGGTAAAAAATATTTCCCATTTGGGGTAGGTTATGGTATAATCTTCTCACAAACCAGAGCTTCTCACAAGAAGCCTCATGGTTCCGATAGGGAAATGTGTCACCTTTGTGGACGAAATGATATCCGTTGCCTCTTCTTGCTTTCAAAACATTTCTAGTGTCAACGTATAACAACAGGAGTGTTATGTCATTTTTTGGGATTTTTCATGGTCTGCTTCGACATTTTTATACATTAACTAAGTTTTCTATGCATTTATGTGCATAATTCCAATTTGAACTACATGCACATGCTCCAGTGCATATAAACGGGTTTAAAAGTATAATGCGTGCCCTTGGTTGCAACCTTAGGTCGCATGCAAGAAATGGGAATGAATGTCAAATACCTTTGCCACCGTCGCTCGCCCACTAACATTGAGATACATGGTTTTAAAATTCTAGTAAATCAAAAACTCGTCTGAAATTCATGAAACTTGACATGCTATCATGGAACGACATCAACATGCAATGGTAAAAATATTGTCCCATTTGGGGCAGGTTGGGGTATAAGCTTCTCACAAACCAGAACTTCTCGCAACAAGCCTCATGGTTACGGTGGGGAAGTTTCACCTTTCTGGACGAAATGATATCCGTTGCCTCTTCTGGATTTCAATTTTTTTCTCTAGTGTTAACATAGAGCAATAGGAGTGTTGTGTTAAATTTTGGAATTTTTCGGGGTTCGCTTGGACATTTTTATACATAATTGAGTTTTCAATGCATTTATGTGCATAATTCAAATTTGAACTATAGGCAGATGCTCTAATGCATATAAATTGGTTGAAAATTCAAATATATGTCCTTAGTTGCATGCTTAGGTCCCATGCAAGAAATGGGAATGAATGTCAAACACCCTGCCACCGTCAATCGGCCGCAAACATTGAGATACATGGTTTTTAAATTGTAGTAAATCCAAAACTCGTCTGAAATTCATGATTTGGGGCATCAACATGTCATGGTAAATATTTTATCCCATTTGGGGCAGGTTTGGGTATAAGCTTCTCACAAACTAGAGCTTCTCACAACAAGCCGGATGGTTTCGGTAGGGAACGTGCCACCTTTGGGGACAAAACGATATCCGTTACCTCTTATTGCTTTCAAATTTTTTCTAGTGTCAACATAGAACAATAGGAGTGTTGTGTTAAATATTGGAATTTTTCAAGGGTTCGTTTGGACATTTTTTATACATTAACTGGGGTTTCTAGGAATTTTATGTGCATAATTCAAATTTCAACTTCATGCACATGCTCTAGTGCATATAAATTTGTTGAAAAATCAAATATGTTTCCTTGGGCGCATGTTTAGGTCCCATGCAAGAAATGGGAATGAATTTCAAACACCAGGGCACTGTTGACTGCCGGCAAAACGTTGAGATACTTTGTATTTAAATTCTAGTAAATCGAAAACTCGTCTGAAATTCATGAAACATGGCATCCTATCATGGAATGGCACCCGCCATGCTGTGCTATCATTCATGTCTATTTTGGGAGAAGGCGCACTCGAATATCAGCCAACAAAGGCATTTTGAAACAAACAGCTGCCATAGTAACATCTCAAATGTTTTGTATAATTTAAATCGTGTGCGTTCTGTTAAACATTCATGTGACACTACAACTCACTCTTTTAGTGGCTAGGAGGTGTTGTGCGGACAAGTGCTTGACTAAACGGGAGGCGTGCGAGCTGTACTCCAATGCACAAGGTCACCGGAAAGCGTGTGAGTTGTACGCCGCGCAGGCTCACTGGGAAGCGAGCCCTTTGACTTCCATGGCCGCCCGCCTTGCTTGCATCCTCTCCATTAATGGCGCCTAAGCGGTGGTTTAATATGGTTTTTAAATATAAAACACTCATCGCAAATATTTTAGTTAGAACACCCGTATGCAAACCGACAGCTTCCCCAGGAAGCCTAGCGAAAATGTGCCGAGCAGGATTTGTGCAACTAGGGCTGGGCATTCTGTTCCCCTGAACCGAACGGTTCGATGCTTCGGTCCTTTTACAATTTTGGTTATTAGAAAATGCTAACTGCTCGGGTAATAGGAAATCAACTGACCGACAATTCGGTGCCCCAAAAGTTCGGTTCGGCTATTGGTTTTAACCCAAGGAAACCGAACATGTTTAATAGCAGGGATTCCAAGTGATGGAAGAAAGAAAATTGACAGAAAAAATGAGCGGTGGAAGAAAGGGAGAACGCAAAAACAAATTTTCCGAGCAGTAGCATGCCTGTGTACTACTGCAGTACTCAACTTCTCGTCAAGGGATGAACAAAGGAAACAAACAATTCCCAGTCGGTGATAAAAGAGATAAAGGGAAGAAGATGCAATCCAGTGGAACAAGAAGATATGAGGGGAGGGAAGAAATAAGCTGCCTCGCGCTGGCTGCGAGGTGGTCAGGCTGCTGTGGCACTGGCGCGCTGCCGTCGTCTACTGGGGACGAGGGCAGGAGGAAGCATGGCGGCTGGGTTAGCATTGGGGAATCCGGAGTCCCTCGGTGTGTCATCCTTGTGTGGAAGTACGATCCATTTCTATGGATCCAATACGATGCGTGTGAAGGATGTCGGCCTGCTGGGCCACTTTTCTTTGTTGGGCTTCTGGGCTCATTCACTTTTTAGCCTATAGTTCGGTGTTTTCGGTCACTTCGGTGCATCGTGCATGGAAACCGATATCACCAAACGGAATTCGGTTTTCTCTAGTTCAGTACCGAATAGAGCACCAAATTTTTGGTTTTCGGTTTAATCGGCTTCGGTCCCGGTTTTTTCGGTGCGGTTTTCGGTCCTCGGTCTTTTTTGCCCACCACTATGTGCAGCTCTTGATCACAAACATTTTAGATAGAACACCCGTATGTAAACCAGCAACTTCCCCAGTAAGCGAAGGGAAAATGTGCTGAGCAGGATTTGTGCAACTCTTCATCGCAAACGTTTTAGATAGAACACTCGTATGCAAAGTGAGAGCTATGGTCTTCCGCAGTAAGCCAAGGGAAAATTCGCCGCTCATGATTTGTGCATCTCTTCAACGCAAAGGGTTCACATTGAATAAGGTATGCAAAGCGAGACTTTAGCGCTAAGCCAAGAGAAAATCTGGCAAGCAGGATTTGTACCTCCCTTCAACGCAAACGGTTTTTT
This sequence comes from Triticum dicoccoides, assembly GCF_002162155.2. Classification (NCBI taxonomy): domain Eukaryota; kingdom Viridiplantae; phylum Streptophyta; class Magnoliopsida; order Poales; family Poaceae; genus Triticum; species Triticum dicoccoides. The sequence continues at coordinate 157,862,221 of NC_041389.1, forward strand.
CGGATGACCCGTGTGCAACCACGTACAGACAATTTGGTAAGATATGCATCTGTTATATTGGGTATATTGCCATTGTCAAACTGGAAAGGTTGACATTTGTTGATCTAGTAACATTGTCATTTGTCAACCTTATTACACTGCGATTTGTCAAAATATGCAGCTAAAAATCACTAGCACTATCAAATTTTTGCAACTAAAATTCAGTAATTAAGCATAGATTTCATTCATAGATTAAGCAGTCGTTCTTTATACAAATAGTTCAACTTGACTGCTGAGCCAACCAAACTTTTCCTCAATTGTTACCAACCATGTCCTGAAATAGCTAGTTCAACTATATATACTAGCTAATTTTAAGTACGTTGTATAGTTCCACCACATCTATAGTCAGATGAACTGAACAAAATAGCCCCTAAATACTGCTACTACTACGGAGGGGCTTTGTACTACTTCCAGCAGCCTCTCCTCTGCCAAGCATGCTCAGTAAGTGGAAGAGGAGGAGGAGCCTACCGACGAGCTAGAAAACTACAATACGGTGCCTGCCATTGCTGCACCTTCAGCGACGCTACCTCAAACGCCCTCTGCCGCTCTAGACGACCCCTCTCGAAGCAACGGGACTGTTCGTAGATCTCCTAATTCCTCGCCTCTGCGTCGGCGTGTGCTGCGGCCACGGCTGTGGTAAGACTCTTCGCATGCTCGATGAGGCGCTCCTCCTCCTCCCGTAGGAACTCCATGTAGCGCGCAAGGTCATTGACGCACATGAGGGCCTCCACCTCCGCCTCCTTCCTTCGAGCGGCGGTGGCAGAGTGGGTGATGATCCCGGTGGTCGATGGTGGGCTAGCGGCCACGGCGGCCGTTAATGAGGTGGCGGCCAGACCACCACCTACCGCCTTCGGGCCGCGGTGGCGGTGCGATGATAGCCACCTGCCACCTTCGGGCCACAGCGCTGGAGCAGGCGATGGCCTTGGCTTTCGATGGTGGTGTGGTGGCCACAGCGGCAGACAGTGGTGTGGCGGCAATGGCGGCCGGCAACAGCTGTCGACAGCCAGCGGCAGCGGAGCGTGTGGTGGGTGTTCCGCGCACACCCAGCAAGGACGCTACATGCACTACACTACGCCGGGGACTGCGCCTCCGCCGTGGTGTAGCCTCCTAGCTGGAGCTGTCCTCTGATGACGGTGGAGTGGCTGAGCGACAATGATGGACCGGTGCCATTGGTGATTGTGGGAGAAGCAGACGAGATAAGCTACAGGGAGGGAGGGGAAAGTACGACGCAGGACTAGCCGGCCATGAGGGTTTGTATAGCAGGCCGGTAAGCATAGGGATTTTGGGGGATCTCACCGAGTCGGGCGGGAAACTTGCGGGGGAACCTGCAAGGTTGCGCGGGAACAGGCTCACCGACGATTCATTGGTGCCACTTCGAGCCACCGTTGGGCCAAAAGAATGCCCCCGCGCACTATGCAAGCTTGCGCTGTAAGCCGTCTGCGGCAGCAGGGTGACAAGACATGCGAGAGGAGGATGAAAGGCCATGTACACATATGGTTAATAAAAAACATTTGCGGTTTAACTACCTACTATACCCCCGTCCTGGTTTATAAGTAGGATTTAACTAATAAAATACGAATGCATGTCACCAAAGACTATATAGTTGGATTCATATTTGAACATAGTTTCCGAATATATAATTTTTATAACATGCGTTAACATTTTGTTGGTTAAATTTAAGGGCAAAGTATGACACATAATATAAAGGGGACTAATGTGACATAGGTAGTAGCACACGGCCGCTCTCTACGCAGCGACACAACTACCGGCTGGCTTGTAGGCGATCATTCCTTGCGTGTTCAACTGCTCTATGCATGTGGTTGGCCACGGTTGAGGCAGCCCGCCGTGCGCGCTCTGCTCTCGCGTCCCTCCGGGCGCTCTGCCCTCCTCCCTCCACGTGTGATGCCAGTTTTTGGGGCCGACGCACGATCACACAAGTTCGTGTGCATGCGGTTGCGCCGGGCGCGGTGCGACGATGTAGTTACCCACTTCAAAATTTGCCATGCGAACGCGCCGAGAATCCAGGCCGCCCGGCCCCCATTTATTCCTGCGGCCATTTACCTTCATCTCTCGCGCCACATGACACAATAAGCACACCCACGATGACACATACAGAGAGGACATCCAGCAGTTCCAATGGCGCTCCCAGCAGCTGACGACGACAACGACAGGCAGTTCACCACGTATCACGTAGTGGACACCCACGTGAGGGGGAAGGCCCTCTAGGTGGTATACACAAACAAGCCGGTCTCGCTGGAGAGCTCCATCCAGACTATGGAGTAGTTGCTTGCCGAGGACAAGTACCAAGTTGTCAGCTTCGATCTCGAGTACACCATCGGTCGTGCCGGGCATGATCAAAAGGTTGTCGTCAGACAGTTGTGCATGCGACATGACGTCCTCGTCTACCACTACCACCTGGCCACAAGGCCTTGCGAGCATTTCCCCAGGTTTATCAATAGCTCCGACTAAATTTTTGGTATGGTGGACACCACCAATGATCTAAAAGCACTCAAGGTTTCATGCTTGAAATGCCAGAATCTTGTCAATATCCAGGACCACTACAAGGTCTAGGGCAGCGACAACAACAAAAAGAACTCCCTAGTTGACCTCGCCTCGGCCATCGTCGACCCCTACTACATGAAGATGAAGGATGAGAGCAAGAAGGACAAGAACGCCTGGCACAATGTCTGGCATGAGAGACTGGATGAACAACACATCAAGTACGCGTACACAAGCTACAAGATGTACATGCAGATCGTTGACATGAGGTAGTGTCTTCTTCCTGCCGCAGACGAGGGATCGAGCCATAGAGCAGTGGCAGGAGCGTCACAAGAAGTAGATGACTAGACTATCGTTTCTCCTAGTTTAGAATGCATACAATTGTTTATTGAGGTGTGTGCGAATGATCTGTATAGTCAATTATGTACTTGGATGTTTATTTCAGTTATATATGTATATATATATATGTTGTTCTTCTGTAGACAGAGCAAACCACACAGCTTATTAGCAGCAATCGTCTGTGTTATTATAGGTCTTTGCACACTTGTGATTACGGACCTTTTGCCGCGTATCACACACATCTTGTTCAGTTGAACCGTTTCTATTGTGTTGTCTAATCACACACAGTTCATCCTAGTGAAATGTATGTCGTATATCGCAAACACCCTTATCTGGCTACACGTTCTGTTGTTTTGCATCATCGCAAATAGTTCTTCTGGATTAACCGGCTTCCACTCATCCAAGGGTGGAAGCTTCTACATTCACGGGGGACATGGCATTGACCATTGGGTGGCAACAGTCAGTCATCCGGGTGTGCAATAAAGGATGCAAAGTGGGATCCTACAGCAGCAAGGACCAGCTTCCCTACCGATGGCTCATCTAACAGAACTCCCAAGTTAACTGTGTTGAGACTGGAGTATTCATCAAATGGGTGACCAGATGGGAAGTGGGCTCGATGTTAAATTAATTGATTTGATGGATCACTTTAAAAATTTAATTGCATTGAATGTATATAGTGCTCCATCATATTAGTTAAATTAACCTCGAGGTCCTTGTTTTGTAATTTTTGACATTTTTTGTTTTTTGAACACATGTTGATTGGCTTGAAGAAGGTATATCTCGTTACTTTTTGATAATTTTTGTTTTTTGACACATGTTGATTGGCTTGAATGAAGGTATATCCCATTACTGTATGACATGTTTCCAAAACATGGACCTCAAGGTTAATTCAACTAATAGGATGAGCACTATATACATTCAACGCAATTAAATGTTTTCCAAAAAAGTGATATGATTTGTCTGAAACTTATATGTCATGTATGTCAAATTAACCTCTGTGTACTTGTTCTCAAATTAACCTCCGGGCCTTGCAGGAGTGCTGCAATGTGTCAGCGTCAATTGCAAGATGAGCCATTTTTCCACATGTGTTAATCTAAGGTCTATCGCATTACTTTACGACATGTTTCAAAAAAAGTGATATGACTTCTGTCAACTTATAAGTCATGTATGTCAAATTAACCTCTTGGTGGTGTACACCAACAACCCGGTCTGGGTGGAGCACTCCATCCTCATCATGGAACTGTTGCTTGCTGAGGAGAAGTACAAGGTGGTCGGGTGCGACCTCGAGTACACCCGCGCTCGTGCCGAGTCTCGTCCCAAGGTCGTCGTTGCCCAGATGTGCGTGTGCGATCACATCCTCATCTACCACTACTGCCTAGCCACATGGCCTTGCGAGCGTTTCGCCAGGTTTGTCAACAACCCCCACTACATATTCGCTACGGTGGACATCACCAACGATGTAAAGATGCTCAAGAATTCAGGCATCGCCTGCCAAAATCTTGTCGACATCCAGGGCCAATACAAGATCTGGGGCAGCAACGAGCATGAGGAGGACTCATTGGTTCACCTTGCCAAGGCCATCATCGATCTCTACTATAGAGACATGAAGGATTCCTATAACAAGGACAAGCGTGCCTGGCACTCAGCCTGGATGGAGAAACTCGACAAAGCTCACATCGTTGATACGTCTCCGTCGTATCTACTTTTCTTATAATTTCTAATGGTCGCTAAGTAAACAAGAAGGGTGCATTTCTTATAATTTCATTTACCTTTGTTTTAAAATACTTGAGCTCTGGCACCGCTGCAAATCACTGCTTCCCTCTGCGAAGGGACTATCTATTTACTTTTATGTTGTGTCATCACCATCTCAAATAAGCTCCAGATCCTGAGAGCACTATTGTCATTCTCATGCATTGTGTGTAGCTAATGTTGGGTGCATCATGAGTGGATCTTTTCTACCATGAATTACAATGTTTAGTGGCTGCTTGAACTTTGGAGGTGCTCTGCATTTATGTTTTCCGGTCTCACAAAGGGCTAGCGAGGTACCACTATTATCATATTATATCATGGTTGTTTTGACGAAGTATTGTCATTTGAGATATTTTATTATTGCTCACTAGTTGATTATGACATTGATATGAGTTAATATAATTTTTAGGAGTTATTGTCGACATGGTTAGTTATAATCTTTGCTGAAAACCTGGGTGCTACTTAGGCTTATTTATGTAAACAAGAGCAAATGAGTTCGTAAAAGTTTTTCTTTTCCACTTTCAGTTTATCAACTGAATTGCTTGAGGACAAGCAAAGGTTTAAGGTTGGGGGAGTTGATACGTCTCCGTCGTATCTACTTTTCCTAAAGCATTTACTCTTATTTTGGACTCTAATTTGCATGATTTGATTGAAACTAACCCGGACTGATGCTGTTTTCAGCAGAACTACCATGGTGTTGTTTTTGTGCAGAAATAAAAGTTCTTGGATTGGAACAAAACTTTGCGAGGATTTTTTATACAGTAAAAGAGAATTACTGGAGCCAAGAACCGCCGGAGGGGGACACCTGGGTGGGCACAACCCACTAGGGCGCCCCCCTCCTGGCATGCCTAGGTGGGTTGTACCCACCTGGTGGCCCCATAGACCTCATCCCTGACACTATAAAATCACATTTTCGAAGAAAAAATGAGTGAGGAAGAATTATCGCATTTAACAAGACGGAGCCACCGCCACCTCTTGTTCTTCATCGGGAGACCAGATCTAGAGTCCGTTTGGGGATCTAGACAGGGGGATCTTCGATCTTCGTCATCACCAACCCTTCACCATCGCCAGTTCCATGATGCACTCCCCGTCGGGATTGAGTAATTCCTTCATAGGCTCGCTGGTCGGTGAGGAGTTGGATGAGATTCATCATGTAATCAAGTTAGGCTTTTTAGGGCTTGATCCCTAGTATCCATTATGTTCTGAGATTGATGTTGCTATGACTTTGCCATGCTTAATGCCTGTCACTTTGGGCCCGGGTGCCATGATTTTAGATCTGAACCGTTCGTGTTATCACCATTATATCTATGTTCTATATCCGATCTGCAAGTTATAGTCACCTACTACGTGTTATGATCCGGCAACCCCTGAGTGACAGAAGTCGGACACTTCCCGGTGATGACCGTAGTTTGAGGAGTTCATGTATTCACTATGTGTTACTGCTTTGTTTCGGTTCTCTATTGAAAGGAGGCATTAATAACCCTTAGTTTCCAATAGGACCCCGCTGCCATGGGAGGGTAGGAAAAAAGATGGCATGCAAGTTCTTTCCATAAGCACGTATGACTATTTATGGAATACATGCCTACATTATATTTATGAACTGGAGCTAGTGCCATATCACCCTAGGTTATGAGTGTTATATGATGAATATCATCCAACGAATTCACCGATCCAATGCCTACGAATATTTCTCATATTGTTCCTGCTAAGTTACTACTACTATTGTTACTTGTACACTTGCTACAAAATCATTCCTATCACTGTTACTGTTGCTGCTGTTGCTACTACTATCAAAACTATCATACTACTTTTCTACTGATCACTTTTCTGCAGATAATTAATCTTCGGGTGTGGTTTAATTGACAACTCAGCTGATAATGAATTTGGGTCGAATAATCTGAAGGAAATATGCCCTAGAGGCAATAATAAAGTTGTTATTTATTTCCTCATATCATCATAAATGTTTATTTTTAATGCTAGAATTGTATTAAGCGGAAACATAATACATGTGTGAATACATAGACAAACTTAATGTCACTAGTATGCCTCTACTTGACTAGCTCATTAATCAAAGATGGTTGTGTTTCCTAACCATAGACATGTGTTGTCATTTGATTAACGGGATCACATCATTAGAAGAATGATGTGATTGACTTGACCCATTCAGTTAGCTTAGCATTTGATCGTTTAGTATGTTGGTATTGCTTTCTTCATGACTTATACAAAGTTCCTACAACTATGAGATTATGCAACTCCTGTTTACCAGAGGAACACTTTGTGTGCTACCAAACATCATAACATAATTGGGTGATTATAAAGGAGCTCTACAGGTGTCTCCAAAGGTACATGTTGAGTTGGCGTATTTCGAGATTAGGTTTTGTCACTCTGATTGTCGGAGAGGTATCTCTGGGCCCTCTTGGTAATGCACATCACTATGAGCCTTGCAAGCAATGTAGCTAATGAGTTAGTTACGGAATGATGCATTACATAACGAGTAAAGAGACTTGCCGGTAACGAGATTGAACTAGGTATTGGATACCAACGATCGAATCTCGGGCAAGTAACATACCGATGACAAAGGGACCAACGTATGTTGTTATGCGGTTTGACCGGTAAAGATCTTCGTAGAATATGTAGGAGCCAATATGAGCATCCAGGTTCCGCTATTTGTTATTGACCGGAAACAGTTCTAGGTCATGTCTACATAGTTCTCGAACCCGTAGGGTCCGCACGCTTAATGTTACGATGACAGTTATATTATGAGTTTATAAGTTTTGATGTACCAAAGGTTGTTCGGAGTCCCGGATGTGATCACAGACATGACCAGGAGTCTCTAAAAGGTCGAGACATAAAGATTGATATATTGGAAGCCTATATTTGGATATCGGAATCGTTCCGGGTGAAATCGGGATTTTACCGGAGTACCGGGGGGTTACCGGAACCCCCCCGGGGGTTAATGGGCCTACATGGGCCCTAAGGGAGAAGAGGAGGGCAGGCCGCGCGCCCCCTCCCCCCTAGTCCGAATAGGACAAGGAAGGGGGGGGGGGGCGCCCCCCCGTTCCTCTTTCCCCCTTCCCCCTTCCTTCTCCAACAAGGCAAGAGGGGGGAGTCCTACTCCCGGTGGGAGTAGGAGTCCTCCAGGCGCACCCCTAGGGGTCGGTCGCACCTCCCCCTCCCTCCTTCATATACGGGGGCAAGGGGGCACCCCATAACACACAAGTTGATCTTCGTGATCGTTCCTTAGCTGTGTGCGGTGCCCCCCTCCACCATATTCCACCTTGGTCATATCGTAGCGGTGCTTAGGCGAAGCCCTGCGTCGGTAGAACATCATCACCGTCACCACGCCGTCGTGCTAACGGAACTCATCCCCGACACCCTGCTAGATCGGAGTCCGGGGATCGTCATCAAGCTGAACGTGTGCTGAACTCGGAGGTGCCGTACGTTCAGTACTTGGATCGGTCGGATCGTGAAGACGTACGACTACATCAACCGCGTTGTTCTAACGCTTCCGCTTTCGGTCTACGAGGGTACGTGTACAACACTCTCCCCTCTCGTTGCTATGCATCACCATGATCCTTGCGTGTGGGTAGGAATTTTTTTGAAATTACTACGTTCCCCAACAGTGGCATCCGAGCCAGGTTTTATGCGTAGATGTCATATGCATGAGTAGAACACAAGTGAGTTGTGGGTGATACAAATCATACTGCTTATCAGCATGTCATAATTTTGTTCAGCGGTATTGTGAGATGAAGCGGCCCGGACCGACATTACGCGTACGCTTACGGGAGGCTGGTTTCACCGTTACGAGCACTCGTGCTTAAAGGTGACTGGCGGGTGTCCGTCTCTCTCACTTTAGTTGAACTGAGTGTGGCTACGCCCGGTCCTTGCGAAGGTTAAAACAACACTAACTTGACGAACTATCGTTGTGGTTTTGATACGTAGGTAAGAACGGTTCTTGCTCAGCCCATAGCAGCCACGTAAAATTTGCAACAACAAAGTAGAGGACGTCTAACTTGTTTTTGTAGGGCATGTTGTGATGTGATATGGTCAAGACGTTATGCTATATTTTATTGTATGAGATGATCATGTTTTGTAACCAAAGTTATCGGCATCTGGCAGGAGCCATATGGTTGTCGCTTTATTGTATGAAATGCAAACGCCCTGTAATTGCTTTACTTTATCACTAAGCGGTAGTGATAGTCGTAGAAGCAATAGATGGCGTAAACGACAATGATGGAGATCAAGGTGTCGCGTCGGTGACGATGGTGATCACGACGGTGCTTCGGAGATGGAGATCACAAGCACAAGATGATGATGGCCGTATCATATCACTTATATTGATTGCATGTGATATTAACTGCTCTTGATACCCGTAGCGGCTTAAGTATCACTGCATAGTTACCCATATATCATTAGGCCCCTTCTTAAGTCGCCATCTTGAATAGATTTAAAATGTTTTCGTCTAGGTTAAATTTGAACAGGAACCTCTTATTTTGTCATAGGCTTCAATTTACGTCATGTCACCTAAGGCGACCAAAGCTCCTGTGACCTGTAACCGGGTCCCCTCCACAGTCACAAAAAGTAAACTATATGATTTTGTGAAGTCTGGCCATCTGCCCAAGAAGGAGGTCATGTCTTATCGTGCTCCTGACCCGTCCGAGGAGAAGCCTCAACCCAAAGAAGGGGAGGTGATAGTTTTTACGGATCACATGAGCCGGGGATTTGCACCACCCGGTTCAAAATTCTTCAGGGATGTTTTGCATTTCTTTGACCTTAGACCTCAAGACATCGGGCCCAATTCCGTGTCAAATATTTGCAACTTCCAAGTCTTCTGCGAGGTGTACCTAGGAGAAGAGCCCAATCTACTTTTGTTCAAAGAGCTTTTTTACTTAAACCGGCAGAATGAACGTGCCAACGGGCCCAACTTTGAACTTGGTGGCATTTCGATTCAGCGGCGGAGAGACTGCCTTTTTCCTTATGCTGAACTGCCGAGTCACCCGAAGGATTGGAACCAGACGTGGTTCTATTGCCAGGACACTTCTCCGGATGGCGAGAACCCTCTGCCCGGCTTCCGCGCTCTGCGCCTTGAGTCCAACCATCCACTAGCGGATAAACTTTCTGCTGTTGAACGTCTTCCACTTGCTCCCACCATCAGAAAAATCAAAGCTCTTTTGGGAAACGGCTTAGATGGCATCGACCTGGTCCGAGTTTGGGTCACTTGGCGAGTGCATCCGTTAAGCTGCCGCCCCGGCTTAATGTGCACTTATTCAGGCGAGAAGGATGACCCACTTCATCATAGTCCCGATGACTTACCAGATGATGTAGTGGAAGCTACGACCCAAACGTTGTTGAAAGAGGGCACAATGACTAGTAATGCCTTTGGCTTACTTACTTTTTGCAAGAAGAACCCAGCCCCCGCTGTAAGTCATCAACCTTAATGAATACCCTCTACTATACTTCACCTTGCTTTACTCATAACCCTTTATCTTTTTCCACAGGCCGATGACAACTTCTGGAAGGTCAAGTATGACCATGAGGCTGCCAAACAAGCTAGAGTGGCCAAGAGAACCGACAGGAAAGCCACCAAAACAGGAACTTCAAGGAAGAAGAAACCAAGCGCCTTAGATTTACTCAAATTGGATGCCACTTCTGAGGATGATGAAGAGGTAATCCTTAATTTCCCTGACTCTTTTGTCATTTATGTTATTGACATTCTACCCTTTCAGGAGGATACGGGGAACAGCCAAGCGGTTGACGACGAGGTAACTATAATCTCCTCCGACTCAGAGCCTTTGCCAAAGCACAAAATCCGAAGGGTGACCCAGAAAGTGAGATTTTCACATCCTCTTGCTTATCAAGATCCTCAATTTCTTTTGAAGCAACAACAGCTTGAAAGCCGGAGGCAGACGCGGACCAGCAAAGATGTAGAGCTCTCCTCCAGCTTACCTGACGTAACCTGGAAGCGTCGGACTGAGGTTATCTCTGATTTACGTTCTGTTTTACCTTTGGCGGGTTTAATTCGCCAACCTCTCAATTCATCTGACTCCAATTATCAGGATACCTCTCCTTCCTCCGGCGAGTCTATGCAATCTAACATGCCGGCTTTCAAAACTGCCCCTGGGTAATGTAACTTTGTTTACCTTATGCTTTACTTTACTCATGTTTTTGTATTCATCCTTCTGCCTTTGTTGACAGCATGCAAGTGAAGCCCAGTAAGAGGGCAAAGAAGAGTAAGCCGCCCCAAAACCCGGTCGTGACTGAACCGGCGCTTGACGCGTCTGCTCCTGACAGTTCCACCCATCAGCCGCAGCCTGAACCAGCCTCTGACATTCCAACACCAACCTCTGATCCACCCATTGAAGATACGCTCAACAACTCTGATAACCCGGAAGCTCCTAGCCCGGTCAAGACAAATGACCCGGAAGTTGAGATTCTAAAGAGTCAGTTTGTTGAGCTAGGGCAACCCACTGTCCTTGCGAAATGCACTGCTAAGGAGGAACTCATAGAACGCCGAAAGGCTAAGCTGGACATTACTGATTATACTCACTTAAGCATTGGGGATATAGTCTCTGGCTACCTTAATCAAGTGCATAGCAGCCGTGACCTGGAAATTGACATGGTGAAGCAAATACAACAAAAATCCGAGGTATATCTTTATGCCCCTTTCCTGAATCATACTTAGTGTATCAGCCCCCAAGTCTATTGCTTATGAATAAATATGTTGTAGACTTAGAAAACTGCTTAGCACTGTTTTATCCAGTTTAAAAAGAAGAAATTTAACCCGGTTGTAACCTGATACCTTGAACTTGCGACACATTAGCCCCCAAGTGTCAAGTATCTTTGCCTGCAAAGTGCTTGGGACTTAATTTGCATGAACCAACGTTGTAGGGTAAAAATTCTTCAGCACACATTAGCCCCCAAGTGTCAAGTAGCTTTGCTTGCAAAGTGCTTGGGACTTTAATACTATCTTACGATGATTCTGACTATAACCCGGCATCAATACAGGCCACCATAAATCAATGTGAGTCGGAAGTTGCTGACCTAAAGAGCCGTCTGACAGCTCAAGAACTTGAAATTCAAAAGTCCAACTCCAAATTTGAATTCAGCGTCTCTGAACAAGAGAAGTTGAAGAAGAATTTTGAAGCGGAGAAGAAAATCTGGGCTGATGAAAAGGCTTCGCTGGTGACCCGGGCCGAGACGGCAGAGGCATCACTTGCAGAGGCAACAACCGAGCTATCCGACTTAAAGCGCCAGATATCTCAAATGGTCTCAGCCATCTTCGGTAGGTTACTGTATATAACCTCAAAATACTGTAATCCTTCATTTGATGATTATTTTAGTTGTTATCCCCAGCTCACCTTATGTTCATGAACGCAGGCCCCAGGAGCACAAACCTCAAGCAGAACATGCTGATCAAACTGAAGGCGGTTTAGACTCTAGTGGAGCAACTGTACACCGGGTCACAACGTGCTTTGGTCGTTGTAGCTTTATCAAATAACACTCCCCACCTTCTGCAAGACGTGATGAAGTGTCTTGCTGTGCTACCTCAATGGATCCAAGATCAAAGGCGGGCATCCTCAAGAGCCAGGGCCATAGCCGCGTTGAGCTGGGCAAAAGCATGGATTCCAGAACTAGACCCGGCCGACCTCGCTCTTGGATACCCGATTCTGAAAGAGGATGGGACCGTATTTGATGATCAGGATTTCACCGCCTGCGTCAAAGTCATACGCCCCGTGGCTACCCTCATTGGGAACGACACTGACCTTACCAAGTATCAGCCGGGCTATGACAGTGAGAACCGGAGGATTCCAACACCTCCCTATGATCAAGTCAGCCTGATCCCTCCAACTCGTAAGCATACCTTTGCCCCTGAAGTGGACCCAGCCGGTTTAATAGATGACAAAGCTGAGTTTGAAGCCTTGAGTGGCATTGACTGGGCCTCGTCAACCTTCCAGGACAAAGCAACCGACGGAGAGGCAGAGAAGGATAACCCGGAATCTTAAATCCCACCAAAAGAGTGAACCGCCAGGCGTTTGACTTTGCAAAAAACAATGCTTCGTTTATTCAGACTCGGGGAGTCTTGTAATAGGGTAGAAAAAACCTCTCAATGTTTGTCATGCCTTCGCGCATGTTTATGGCGTTTTAACACTTTCGTAAGCCGCCATTGCTATATATATTTCCAGCTTATGTTGATCGTTTATTTCCTTGATGTTAAAATTTCCTGCCTTATCTTGCATTAAAAAACAATCAAAATTCCCTTGGCGGCTTATCGCATCGGGGGTCACATGAGGTATTGCTAACCCGGAGGGCGAGCCCAAAACATCATATACAGGCCGGTTTGTGATTATCTTTGTTAAACATAATCACAATAGCATACCTACAATCCCTTTGGTAATCTCGCCTGCTTATATGACCTTCATCATGCGATAAATTCAACTCATGAAACTTGGAATATATAATGCTCACTTGGCACTTTAACAATCTAGGGCGATCAATATTAAGCCGGAAGAACAAAAAACCATCTCATAGTGCTTTCAAAAATTTCTCAAGATAGTCACATAATTATGCTTATGATATATAATGGATAATAAACAATATTCAAAGGCTTTTGATTCCAATACGATCAGTAAACCGTTCCAAAGGGGTTAAGCTAAGATTCGGATACGATCATATAGCCCCCAGTGGCTTTGGCGATGCCGATCAAGTGGGTATCGACAGTTGTGTTCTCTTTGGTTCGAATACGACCTATGTTTGAACAGGAAGCCCCCAAGTGACCATAAGAGTTGTTTAATGACACTGATTCGAATACGATCCACGTTAGACCCAAAGGGGTTAAGCTATGATTCAAATATGATCAAGAAGCCCCAAGTGGGTTTGGCAGTGTGCCGATCAAAGTTGGTATTGACAGCTGTGTTCTCTTTGGTTCGAATACGACCTATGTTTGAACAGGAAGCCCCCAAGTGATCATGGCTAGATTCAGATATGATCATAAGCCGGACCAAAAGGAAAGTCAGATTCAGATATGATCCGCTCCCTGCTGGTTGTTTTCACCACCTGATGAAGAAGACATATACACTTTTGAGGATAAAGAGGACAGAGGTCCTGCTTTATTGCTTTATATAATATATACATTGTCAAAATATATAAATCTTAAGAGCCGGTGGCTTCAGTATAGTAAGGCCGGAGATGGGCGATATTCCATGGCCGGCGGGTCTCCTCCTCCGACTTACGTGAGTCTTTGTGCTCTCGAACATCGATGAGGTAGTATGATCTGTTGTTTAGATTCTTGCTGACCACAAAGGGTCCTTCCCAAGGAGGGGATAACTTGTGCATATCGAACTGATCCTGGATGAGTCGGAGCACTAAGTCGCCTTCCTGAAAGGTTCTGCTCCTAACCCGACGGCTGTGATAGCGGCGCAGGTCTTGTTAATAAATCGCCAAGCGGGCTATTGCCAAGTCTCACTCCTCATCCAACAAGTCAAGTGCATCCTGACGAGCTTTTTGTTGTCAGCCTCAACGTAAGCCGCCACGCGGGGTGAATCGCGTTGGATGTCACTTGGCAGGACTGCCTCTGCACCATACACCATGAAGAAAGGTGTGTAACCTATAGATCTGTTAGGCGTAGTGTTGATGCTCCACAGTACAGAGGGTAACTCCTCCACCCAACAACCTGGAGTCCGCTGCAAGGGGACAAAGAGCCGGGGCTTGATACCCTTCAGGATCTCTTGATTAGCTCTTTTTGCTTGACCATTGGATTGAGGATGAGCAACAGCCGAAACATCAAGCCAGATATGTTCTCATTGACAGAACTCTTCCATGGCACCCTTAGAAAGATTGGTGCCATTATCAGTTATAATGCTGTGTGGAAAACCGAAACGAAAGATCACCTTTTTCATGAACTGAACCGCCGTGGATGCATCACACTTACTGACCGGCTCTGCCTCAACCCACTTTGTAAACTTATCCACCGCCACCAGGAGGTGTGTCTTTTTATCCTTAGACCTCTTGAAAGGTCCAACCATGTCAAGCCCCTAGTCTGCAAACGGCCAAGTGATTGGAATCGTCCTCAACTCTTGAGCCGGCACATGAGCTCGTCGTGAGAATTTTTGACATCCGTCACATTTGCTGACTAGATCCTCCGCATCAGCATGAGTCGTCAGCCAATAGAAACCATGAAGAAATGCCTTGGCCACAAGAGATTTTGACCCGGCATGATGGCCACAATCTCCTTCATGGATCTCACGAAGTATCTCCTGGCCTTCCGCAGGCGACACACATCGTTGAAACGCCCCAGTGACACTTCGGTGATGTAACTCGCCATGAACAATCATCATAGATTTGGACCGCCTAACAATTTGTCTTGCCAAGGTCTCATCTTCAGGCAAATCCCCCGGGTCAAATATGGAACTGTCCAATCCGGGATGACGTGAAGAGCTGCCACCAGCTGTGCCTCCGGGTCAGGCACTGCTAGTTCTTCCTCTGTAGGTACCTTGACAGAAGGATTATGCAACACATCGAGGAAGGTGTTAGGCGGCACCGGCTTACATTGAGATCCCAACCGGCTTAAAGCATCAGCCGCCTCATTCTTCCTTCGATCAATGTGCTCTACTTGATAACCTTTGAAGTGCCCAGCCACAGCATCTACTTCACGATGATAAGCCGCCATAAGGGGATCCTTGGAGTCCCACTTGCCTGACACCTGTTGGGCCACGAGATCTGAATCGCCCAAGAACC
Organism: Triticum dicoccoides; assembly: GCF_002162155.2. Classification (NCBI taxonomy): domain Eukaryota; kingdom Viridiplantae; phylum Streptophyta; class Magnoliopsida; order Poales; family Poaceae; genus Triticum; species Triticum dicoccoides. The sequence goes on from NC_041389.1 coordinate 157,877,581, forward strand.
TTACCCGGCTCAAGTTCATCTCTTTGGCCATCCGAAGACCATGGAGTAAGGCCTTGTACTTATCTGCGTTGTTAGTACAAGGAAACACAAGCCGGAGCACATAACAAAATTTGTCACCTCGAGGGGAAGTTAAAACAACTCCAGCCCCCGAGCCTTCTAACTGCCTGGACCCATCAAATGAATAGTCCAATATGTGTTATTTGGCTTCTCCTCAGGTGCCTGCAACTCTGTCCAATCATTGATAAAATCCACCAAGGCTTGAGATTTAATAGCAGTACATGGCATATATTTTAAACCATGAGGCCCAAGCTCGATAGCCCACTTGGCAACTCGTCTTGTGGCCTCCCTATTCTGGATTATGTCTCCCAAGGGGGCAGAACTTACCACAGTTATAGGATGACTTTGGAAGTACTGCTTCAACTTCCGGTTTGCCATAAATACTCCGTAAACAAGTTTCTGCCAATGTGGATACCTTTGTTTAGACTCAATGAGCACCTCACTGATGTAATAAACCGGCCGCTGAACAGGATGCTCCTTGCCGGCTTCCTTACGCTCCACCACGATCGCGACACTGACGGCTCATGAATTAGCAGCCATATATAACAACAACGACTCTTTATCAATGGGAGCCGCAAGGACCGGCGGCTCTGACAACTGTCTCTTCAAATCTTCAAAGGCAGCATCAGCAGCATCACTCCAGACAAAAGTGTCTGTCTTCTTCATCATCTGATACAACGGTAGGGCCTTCTCACCCAACCGGCTTATGAACCGGCTTAAAGCAGCAACACGACCCACCAGTCGTTGAACATCATTGATGCATGCTGGTTTAGCCAGAGAGGTAATCGCCTTGATCTTCTCCGGTTAGCTTCAATGCCTCTGTTCGAGACTAAAAAACCCAATAGCTTGCCTGCAGGTACACCAAATACACACTTGGCCGGGTTAAGCATCATCTTATAAACCCGGAGGTTATCAAAGGTCTCCTTCAAGTCAGATATTAAGGTTTCCTTCTCTCGGGACTTCACCACGATGTCATCCACATAAGCATGAACATTACGCCCGATTTGATCGTGTAGATAGTTTTGCACACATCGCTGATAAGTCGCATGAGCACTCTTGAGCCCAAACGGCATAGATACATAATAGAAGGCTCCAAACGGAGTGATGAAAGCCGTCTTCTCCTGGTCCTTAACTGCCATTTTGATCTGATGATAACCAGAGTAAGCATCCAAGAAACTCAAACGTTCACAACCCGCCATAACATCAATGATTTGATCAATACGGGGAGAGCAAAGGGATCAGCCGGACAAGCCTTGTTTAAGTCCGTGTAATCCACACACATCCGCCAGGTGCCGTTCTTTTTAAGCACAAGCACCGGGTTAGCGAACCACTCCGAGTGAAATACTTAAACAATGAACCCAGCCGCTAAGAGCCGGGCGACTTCCTCTCCAATAGCTTTTCGTCTCTCTTTGTTGAACCATCGAAGAAACTGCCTGACCGGCTTATACTTCGGATCAATATTGAGAGTGTGCTCAGCGAGTTCCCTCGGTACACCCGGCATGTCAGAAGGTTTCCATGCAAAGATGTCCCGGTTCTCACGGATGAACTCGATGAGCGTGCTTTCCTATTTAGGATCCAAATTGGTACTAATGCTGAATTGCTTAGAAGAGTCACCTGGAGTAAAGTCAACAAGCTTCGTCTCAGCGGCCGATTTAAACTTCAACGCTGGGTCATGCTCTGTAGTTGGCTTTTTTAAAGAGGTCATATCCGCCGGGTCAACATTATCTTGATAAAACTTCAGCTCCTCTGCTGCACAAACAAACTCAACATAAGCCGTGTCGCCCTCTTCACATTCCAAGGCTACCTTTCGACTCCCATGCACAATGATGGTGCCTTTGTGACCCGGCATCTTGAGCTGCAAATAAACGTAACATGGCCGTGCCATGAACTTAGCATAAGCCGGTCGCCCAAACAGAGCATGATACGGGCTCCTGATTTTGACCACTTCAAACGTCAATTTCTCAGCCCTGGAGTCATATTCATCTCCAAAGGCTACTTCTAGTTCAATCTTGCCAACTGGGTAGGCTGACTAACCACTCCATGAAAAACAATGTTGGATGTCCTCAAATTCTTATCAGTTAACCCCATGCGCCGAAAGGTCTCATAATAGAGGATATTGATGCTGCTACCCCCGTCCATGAGTACCTTAGTGAATTTATATCCACCAACCTGAGGTGCTACCACCAAGGCTAACTGACCCGGATTATCAACCCGGAGGGGGTGATCTGCCCTGCTCCACACAACGGGCTGCTCTGACCACCTCATATAACGGGGAACCGCCGGCTCAACAAAATTCACGGCCCTCTTATGAACCTCCTAGCCACATTTGCATAAGCTAGTGGTAAACACGTGATACTGCCCACTATTCAACTGCTTCGGATGGCTTTGATAACCCGACTGCTGATGCTGCTACTCTCCTTGACCAGACTGCTGTTGATTATAACTGCCTTGATGTCCCTGAAAACCAGAGCTTGAACCGCCACCCGGGCCATGAAAGCCGCCAGCTCCTGAGCCGCCGCCTGGCCCATGATTGCCATCACAAGTGTTGGAATTCTTAAAAGCCTTCATGATCGCGCAATCTTTCCACAAGTGGGTGGCGGGTCGTTCCCGAGTGCCGTGTCTCGGGCAAGGCTCATTGAGTAGCTGCTCAAGCGATGGGCCTGACCCGCCAGATCGAGGGGGTGGTTTGCCCTTATGTCTCTGATTGTTACCCTGTGCATTGGCGTTGGCTACAAACTCCGGGTTACCATCCGCCTTACGCTTATTGCCTCCTTGATTCATTGGGTTATGCTGTTGACCCTTTCCATTGCCATTCTTCTTTCCCTTCCCTGTCTTTTCCTCATCAGACGCGGGATCCTTGGTACTATCAGAGTCAGCATATTTGACTAAAGCCGCCATCAGCGTACCCATATCGTTGCAATCATGCTTAAGGCGCCCCAGTTTCTGCCTTAGTGGCTCAAAGCGGCAAATTCTTCTCCAACATGAGGACTGCAGAGCCGGCATCCATCTTGTCGGATGAATGTATTATCTCCTTGACCCGGCGTACCCAGTGAGTCGTGGATTCACCCTCCTCCTGCTTAAAATTTGTCAAATCCACAATCGACATAGATTGCTTGCAAGTGTCCTTGAAGTTCTGGATGAAACGGGCCTTTAGCTCTGCCCACGAATTAATGGAATTGGGCGGCAAGCCTTTTAACCAAGACCGGGCCGTTCCATCTAACATCATGGTGAAGTACGTAGCCATTGCTACGTCGCTGACCTCCAACAGCTCCATGGCCATCTCATAACTTTCAATCCACGCTCCAGGCTGTAAGTCGTCCATGTAATTCGGCACCTTTCGAGGTCCCTTGAAGTCCTTGGGCAAACGTACATTACGCAGAGCCGGTACCAAACAAGGAACACCGCCGGTTCTAGTAGCCACTCCCGTCTCAACAGAAGTCGTCGGATACTTTGGGAATTCTTGATGAGCCGTTTGTTGAGCCGCTAGCTGAGCCACCCGCTCGTTCTCCTGACGTATTCGGTCTTGCACCGGGTTATAGCCACCGGGCTGGTTACGGCACTGGGCGTTGCTTGATAAAGCTTCTGACTCCATGTGCTTGCTGTAACTTGGACTCCGGTTTTGACGAGGCGGTGCTAACCAAGGCGGAGGAGTTGAATGAATCCTGTCCCGGCTATAAGAATAAGTCTCTTGCTGAGCTAGAGCCGTCTGGAGAAGTTCTCTGACCCTCCGGGTTTCCACCGCTGTCGGCTCATCACCATCTACCGGGAGAGCCGCCAAGCACGCCAATGCTGCGATTAAATTCTCCCTGGGGTTGGAAAAGTGACCCGGCGGAATCGGCACGTAACGGGGCGGCGCCATGCTCCCATGAGGAAGTGCCATCTCCCGAGGCTGAGCCGGTCCTCCTGTTCCAGTTGTCATAAACTGATTTGTATCTGGCGGATTACTTGGGCCGGCTCTGGGTGGAGCAAAGAGATTCCGTGGATCATAAACCGGAGGTAAATGGGACTGGGTTTTCTGATGTCTCCTCCTCATCACCTCGTTAGACGCGTTTAGGCTCATTGTGAGTTGGTAGGCTTCTAACTGTAACCGCTGTGCCCGCTCATCTAAAGTCGCCCGTTCTGTGGCTAACCTGGTGTTCCTCAGCTGCCAAGGCCTCCTTGGCCCGAGCTATCTCCTCGTGCACCCGTGCCACCTCCGCGTCATGCTCATCTTTATTTGCAGGAATAACCGTGGCAGTTAACACGACCGTGAGCTTATCCATGAGATCTATCAGCACCTGAGCCGGCGGGCGCACAGGGCCTCCTGCCCCGGCTGCTCCTGTCTCGGACATTATTGCTATAGCGGCTGTAGAGTTTTGGCCGGGTTGAGTCCCAGCCATGAAGACTCCTGCCCATCTTGGCGGCTCATAGAGGTCCGGAATACTGGTGCCATCGGAACAGCCTACAAGCACGCCGTCTTGCACTTGGTACAACGAATCCGTTGAACCGGCGGATGAATCACCGTCAGAAAGGACCGCCGTCTCATCACCATCTTCAGATCCTTCAGGAAGCTCTTCTCCGTGGACATAGCCCATGAAGGCACGCTTCATGACAGGTTGAACTAGGCCGAAACTCGCGCGCTGAGTCATCTCGATGAGGTCGATGCAGTTGTCCGGCTCAGGGCCCGGCTCACCAATCCGGCCGATGAAAATGTGGATTCCGTCGAAGGGGACCCGGTACCCGTATTCAAGTGAGTCGGCGTCGGGGCCCCAGCCTTCATCGTCGATGTAGATCTTGCCGCGACGACTCTTGGTCATCCGGCCTACTACGTATCCCTTGAGCCGTTTGAAGTTGCCCTTCAAGAACTCAAATCCACCGTGTGCTGGCCCCTTGGTGGGCGCCAACTGTCGTGGAATTGTCACGTCATATGTCCTAGTGAAAGGACTTAGTTGTGCAGCCATCACAACTAGGAAGCTTGAAGGGGTTAATCGGGACAAAGGACATGAAAGGTTTATACTAGTTCGGCCCCTAATGGTGAAGGTAAGGCCTACGTCTAGTTGGGTTGGTATTGATGTTTCGATGACCAGGGAGCGAGATACGCTATGCCCGGTTCTTGATCAGTTGTTTCTTGCCCTAAGCTGCCGGCGGGTTGTCCCCTTATATACACGGGTGGACGCCCTGCGGCCTACAGAGTCCCGGCCGGCTCATAGACAGTGTCCGGCTCAGTGACTAGTTAAATCTACCTTATGTTACAAGTCATATCATCATGGAGGTTTATCACTACTAGATGACTCGTTGCGCCAATGGCGCAAAGGCCGAGAGGGAGCCAAGTATTGTGAGAATATTTAGACACCCAAGTCAAAAACCAAATGTGGCCAACACTCCCGCATCCTCTGCTTGGAAGCCGCCTTTTCTCACCGGATCTAACATAGATACACGATTCTTCAAGAGCAAATTTCAGAGAAAATATAAAACATGGAAGGCTTCTTCATTTAGTTTCTTTGGAAACCTAAAGGTCTAAGAGGATTGTACATGTGAGAAGCTATGAATCCACAAAAAAAACTAAACTAACTTCCAGACAAACATTTCAAGTTTGGAAGCCACAAAGCAGCAACCCAGATCTCTCGTTGTAGTGCATGTACATGTCCTTAATCCTGCGTCCACAACCCATAATTTTTCAACACCTAAATCCACGAAATTCAACTGAAGGGAAATCATGGCAGAAACATGCGCCGTGGCTTACGTCTCCGAGAAGGACTTCTTGGCATTCTTGTGCAGGTTGGACACAACAATCCTCGCTGCGAGCTGCAAAAGAACCACATAGGCACCTTCCTTCACCTTGCCCTTGGGGAGGAGAGGGGCAACACTTGTAGCGCTGCGACAAGGCTTGCTCCGAGTGTAATCATCAACATTCTTAGATACCTAAACAAACAATAAAAAAAGAACATGCTATGAGCAATCAAAAAAGAGGAATTATACAGCCTCAAAAATATATACGCATGAAATATTATTATTCATTTGACAATTAGTCCTTATCTACATTAGTTTGAGAAAGCAAGCGATACGTGCAGACATACATCATATAGATAGCCCTTTTCTTTTAGCTCGTGGTTGGTTTTTTTATCTCTATTTGGTAGGCAAGACCAAGACATGCAGTCGTTGACATTAAGCAAAGTCATCATTGCATGTTATCGTCAGTACTGAAAATGACCTCATCGCCTAAGCAGCTCTTTATGGTAGGTGTGTTCGGTGGGCTGTCATTGTGAAGGAAATATGCCCTAGAGGCAATAATAAAGTTATTATTTATTTCCTTATATCGTGATAAATGTTTATTATTCATGCTAGAATTGTATTAACCGGAAACATAATACATGTGTAAATATATAGACAAACAGAGTGTCACTAGTATGCCTCTACTTGACTAGCTTGTTAATCAAAGATGGTTATGTTTCCTAACCATGAACAAAGAGTTGTTATTTGATTAACAGGATCACATCATTAGTTGAATGATCTGATTGACTTGATCCATTCCGTTAGCTTAGCACTTGATCGTTTAGTATGTTGCTATTGCTTTCTTCATGACTTATACATGTTCCTGTAACTATGAGATTATGCAACTCCCGTTTACCGGAGGAACACTTTGGGGTGCTACCAAACGTCACAACGTAACTGGGTGATTATAAAGGAGTACTATAGGTGTCTCCAAAGGTACATGTTGGGTTGGCGTATTTCGAGATTAGGTTTTGTCACTCCGATTGTCGGAGAGGTATCTCTGGGCCCTCTCGGTAATGCACATCACTATAAGCCTTGCAAGCAATGTAGCTAATGAGTTAGTTACAGAATGATGCATTACGTAACGAGTAAAGAGACTTGCCGGTAACGAGATTGAACTTGGTATTGGATACCGACGATCAAATCTCGGGTAAGTAACATACCGATGACAAAGGGAACAACGTATGTTGTTATGCGGTTTGACCGATAAAGATCTTCGTAGAATATGTGGGAGCCAATATGGGCATCAAGGTCCCGCTATTGGTTATTGACCGGAAACATGTCTCGGTCATGTCTACATAGTTCTCGAACCCGTAGGGTCCGCACGCTTAACGTTTCGTTGATGATATAGTATTATATGAGTTATGCATGTTGGTAACCGAATGTTGTTCGGAGTCCCGGATGAGATCATGGACATGACGAGGAATTCCAGAATGGTCCGGAGATAAAGTTTGATATATGGGATAATAGTGTTTGATCTCCGGAAGGGTTCCGGAATTCACCGGAAGGGGTTCCGGATGTTTCCCGAAATGTTTGGGTACGAGAACACATTATTTGGGCCAAAGGGGAAAGCCCACAAGGTTTTTGGAAAGCGCAAAAGGAAGTTTTGTGGAGTCCAGGGGCCAGACGCCAGGGTCCCTGGCGTCTGGGTCCAGACGCCGGGAACCCTGGCGTCTGGTCCTGGAGTCCGAGAAGGACTCTTGCCTTTCGGGTGAAACTGACTTTGTGGAGACTTTTACTCCAAGTTTCGACCCCAAGGCTCAACATATAAATAGAGGGGCAGGGCTAGCACCAAAGACACATCAAGAAACACCAAGCCGTGTGCCGGCAACCCCGTCCCCTCTAGTTTATCCTCCGTCATAGTTTCCGTAGTGCTTAGGCGAAGCCCTGCGGAGATTGTTCTTCACCAACACCGTCACCACGCCATCGTGCTGCCGGAACTCATCTACTACTTCGCCCGTCTTGTTGGATCGAGAAGGCGAGGACGTCATCGAGCTGAACGTGTGCAGAACTCGGAGGTGCCGTGCGTTCGGTACTTGGATCGGTCAGATCGTGAAGACGTACGACTAGATCAACCGCGTTGATAAATGCTTCCGCTTAGCAATCTTCAAGGGTATGAAGATACACTCCCCCTCTCGTTGCTATGCATCACCATGATCTTGCGTGTGCGTAGGAAATTTTTTGAAATTACTATCTTCCCCAACAGTGGCATCAGAGCCTAGGTTTTATGCGTTGATGTTATATGCACGAGTAGAACACAAGTGAGTTGTGGGCGATACAAGTCATACTGCTTACCAGCATGTCATACTTTGGTTCGGCGGTATTGTTGGATGAAGCGGCCCGGACCAACATTACGCGTACGCTTATGCAAGACTGGTTCTACCGCCGTGCTTTGCACACAGGTGGCTAGCGGGTGTCAGTTTCTCCAACTTTAGTTGAGCCGAGTGTGGCTACTCCCGGTCCTTGCGAAGGTTAAAACAACACTAACTTGACGAACTATCGTTGTGGTTTTGATGCGTAGGTAAGAACGGTTCTTGCTCAGCCCGTAGCAGCCACGTAAAATTTGCAACAACAAAGTAGAGGACGTCTAACTTGTTTTGCAGGGCATGTTGTGATGTGATATGGTCAAGACGTGATAAGATATAAGTTGTTGTATGAGATGATCATGTTTTGTTGAAGTTATCGGCAACTGGCAGAAGCCCTATGGATGTCTCTTTGTTGCATAAGATGCAAGTGCCAAATAATTGCTTTACTTTATCGCTATACGATAGCAATAGTTGCAAGAGCAATAGTTGGTGAGACAACCATGTGATGACACATTGATATAGATCAAGATGATGAAGATCATGGTGTCGTGCCGGTGAGGATAGAGATCATGACAGTACTTTGGAGATGGAGATCAAAGGCCATATCATGTCACATATTTTGATTGCATATGATGTTTATCTATTATACATCTTATTCTTGCTTTGATTGACGGTAGCATTTTAAGATGATCTCTCACTAATTATCAAGAAGTGTTCTCCCTGAGTATGCACCGTTGCCAAAGTTCATCGTGCCCAGACACCATGTGATGATTGGGTGTGATAAGCTCTACGTCCATCTACAACGAGTGCAAGCCAGTTTTGCACACGCGGAATACTCAGGTTAAACTTGACGAGCCTAGCATATGCAGATATGGCCTCGGAACACGGAGACCGAAAGGTCGAGCGTGAATCATATAGTAGATATGATCAACATAATGATGTTCACCATTGAAAGCTACTCCATTTCACGTGATGATCGGTTATGGTTTAGTTGATTTGGATCACGTGATCACTTAGACGATTAGAGGGATGTCTTTCTAAGTGGGAGTTCTTAAGTAATATGATTAATTGAACTTAAATTTATCATGAACTTAGTCCTGGTAGTATTTTGCAAATTATGTTGTAGATCAATAGCTTGCGTTGTTGCTTTCATATGTTTATTTTGATATGTTCCTAGAGAAAATTGTGTTGAAAAATGTTAGTAGCAATGATGCGGATTGGATCTGTGATCTGAGGTTTATCCTCATTGCTGCGCAGAAGAATTATGTCCTTGATGCACCGCTAGGTGACAAACCTATTGCAGGAGCAGATGCAGACGTTATGAACGTTTGGCTAGCTCAATATGATGACTACTTGATAGTTTAGTGCACCATGCTTAACGGCTTAGAATCGGGACTTCAAAGATGTTTTGAACGTCATGGACCATATGAGATGTTCCAGGAATTGAAGTTAATATTTCAAGCAAATACCCTAATTGAGAGATATGAAGTCTCCAACGAGTTCTATAGCTAAAGGATGGAGGAGAATCGCTCAAATAGTGAGCAAGTGCTCAGATTGTCTGGGTACTACAATTGCTTGAATCAAGTGGGAGTTAATCTTCCAGATAAGATAGTGATTGACAGAATTCTCTAGTCACCACCACCAAGTTAGTAGAACTTCGTGATGAACTATAATATGCAAGGGATGATGAAAACAATTCCCAAGCTCTTCGCGATGCAAAAATCAGCGAAGGTAGAAATCAAAGAAAAACATCAAAGTGTTGATGGTGGACAAGATCACTAGTTTCAATAAAAAGGGCAAAGGGAAGAAGGGGAACTTCAAGAAGAACAGCAAGCAAGTTGCTGCTCAAGTGAAGAAGCCCAAGTCTGGACCTAAGCCTAAGACTAAGTGATTCTGCTGCAAAGGAACTGGTCACTGGAAGTGGAACTACCCCAAGTATTTGGTGAATAAGAAGGATGGCAAAGTGAACAAGGGTATATTTGATATACATGTTATTGATGTGTACTTTACTAGTGTTTATAGCAACCCCTCGGTATTTGGTACTGGTTCAGTTGCTAAGAGTAGTAACTCGAAACGGGAGTTGCAGAATAAACAGAAACTAGTTAAGGGTGAAGTGACGATGTGTGTTGAAAGTAGTTTCAAGATTGATATGATCATCATTGCACACTCCCTATACTTTCGGGATTAGTGTTGAACCTAAATAAATGTTATTTGGTGTTTGCGTTGAGCATGAATATGATTTGATCGTGTTTATTGCAATATGGTTATTCATTTAAGTAAGAGAATAAACTGTTGTTCTGTTTACATGAATAAAACCTTATATGGTTACACACCCAATGAAAATGGTTCATTCGATCTCGATCGTAGTGATACACATATTCATAATATTGAAACCAAAAGATGCAAAGTTAATAATGATAGTGCAACTTATTTGTGGCACTGCCGTTTAGGTCATATTGGTGTAAAGCGCATGAAGAAACTCCATGCTGATGGGATTTTTGGAATCACTTGATTATGAATCACTTGATGCTTGCGAACCATGCCTCATGGGCAAGATGACTAAGACTCCGTTCTCCAGAACATTGGAGCGAGCAACTGACTTATTGGAAATAATACATACTGATGTATGCGATCCGATGAGTGTTAAGGCTCGCGGCGGGTATCGTTATTTTCTGACCTTCACAGATGATTTGAGCAGATATGGGTATATCTACTTGATGAAACATAAGTCTGAAACATTTGAAAAGTTCAAAGAATTTCAGAGTGAAGTGGAAAATCATCGTGACAAGAAAATAAGGTTTCTACGATATGATCGCGGAGACAAATATTTGAGTTACGAGTTTGGTCTTCAATTAAAACAATGTGGAATAGTTTCACAAATTCATGCCACCTAGAACACCACATCATAATGGTGTGTCCGAACGTCATAAACGTACTTTATTGGATATAGTACAATCTATGATGTTTCTTACTGATTTACCAATATCGTTTTGGGATCATGCATTAGAGACAGCTGCATTCACGTTAAATAGGGCACCATCTAAATCCGTTGAGACGACACTATATGAACTGTGGTTTAGCAAGAAACCAAAGTTGTCATTTCTTAAAGTTTGGGGCTGCGATGCTTATGTGAAAAAGTTTCATCCTGATAAGCTCGAACCCAAATCGGAGAAGTGCGTCTTCATAGAATACCCAAAGGAAATTGTTGGGTACACCTTCTATCACAGATCCGAAGGCAAGATATTCGTTGCTAAAAATGGATCCTTTCTAGAGAAGGAGTTTCTCTCGAAAGAAGTGAGTGGGAGAAAAGTAGAACTTGATGAGGCAACTGTACCTTCTCCCGAATTGGAAAATTGTTCATCACTGAAATCAGTTCCAGTGATTTCTACACCAATTAGCAAGGAAGCTAATGATGATGATCATGAAACTTCAGATCAAGTTACTACAGAACCTCGTAGGTCTTCCAGAGTACGGTCCGCACCAGTGTGGTACGGTAATCCTGTTCTGGAAGTCATGTTACTAGACCATGATGAACCTATGAACTATGAGGAAGCGATGATGAGCCCAGATTCCGCAAAATGGCTTAAGGCCATGAAATCTGAGATGGGATCCATATATGAGAACAAAGTGTGGACTTTGATGGATTTGCCCGATGATCGACAAACCATAGAAAATAAATGGATCTTCAAGAAGAAGACGGACGTTGATAGTAGTGTTACTATCTACAAAGCTAGACTTGTCGAAAAAGGTTTTTGACAAAGTTCAAGGTGTTGACTACGATGAAATTTTCTCACTCGTAGTGATGCTTAAGTCTGTCCGAATCATGTTAGCAATTGCCACATTTTTTGAAATCTGGCAAAAGGATGTCAAAACTGCATTTCTTAATGGATTTATTAAAGAAGAGTTGTATATGATGCAACCAAAAGGTTTTTGTCAATCCTAAAGGTGCTAACAAAATGTGCAAGCTCCAGCGATCCATCTATGGACTGGTGCAAGCATCTCGGAGTTGGAATATACGCTTTGATAAGTTGATCAAAGCATATAGTTTATACAGACTTGCAGTGAAGCCTGTATTTACTAGAAAGTGAGTGGGAGCACTACAACATTTCTGATATGTATATGTGAATGACATATTGTAGATCGGAAATAATGTAGAATTATTCTGCAAAGCATAAAGGAGTGTTTGAAAGGAGTTTTTCAAAGAAAGACCTCGGTGAAGCTGCTTACATATTGAGCATAAAGATCTATAGAGATAGATCAAGACGCTTGATAAGTTTTTTTTCAATGAGTGCATACCTTGACAAGATTTTGAAGTAGTTCAAAATGGAATAGTCAAAGAAAGAGTTCTTGCCTGTGTTACAAGGTGTGAAATTGAGTAAGACTCAAAACCCGACCACGGCAGAAGATAGAAAGAGAATGAAAGTCATTCCCTATGCCTTGGCCATAGGTTCTATAAAGTATGCCATGCAGTGTACCAGATCTATTGTATACCCTACACTAAGTTTGGCAAGGGAGTACAATAGTGATCTAGGAGTAGATCACAGGACAGCGGTCAAAATTATACTTAGTGGAATAAGGATATGTTTCTCGATTATGGAAGTGACAAAAGGTTCGTCGTAAAGGGTTACGTCGATGCAAGTTTTGACACTGATCTGGATGACTCTAAGTCTCGATCTAGGTACATATTGAAAGAGGGAGCAATTAGCTAGAGTAGCTCCGTGCAGAGCATTGTAGACATAGAAAATTGCAAAATACATAACGGATCTGAATGTGAAAGACCCGTTGACTAAGATTCTCTCACAAGCAAAACATGATCACACCTTAGTACTCTTTGGGTGTTAATCACATTGCGATGTGAACTAGATTACTGAATCTAGTAAACCCTTTGGGTGTTGGTCACATGGCGATGTGAACTATGGGTGTTAATCACATGATGATATGAACTATCGATGTTAATCACATGGTGATGTGATCTAGATTATTGACTCTAGTGCAAGTGGGAGACTGAAGGAAATATGCCCTAGAGGCAATAATAAAGTTATTATTTATTTCCTTATATCATGATAAATGTTTATTATTCATGCTAGAATTGTATTAACCAGAAACATAATACATGTGTGAATATATAGACAAACAGAGTGTCACTAGTATGCCTCTACTTGACTAGCTTGTTAATCAAAGATGGTTATGTTTCCTAACCATGAACAAAGAGTTGTTATTTGATTAACAGGATCACATCATTAATTGAATGGTCTGATTGACTTGACCTATTCCGTTAGCTTAGCACTTGATCGTTTAGTATGTTGCTATTGCTTTCTTCATGACTTATACATGTTCCTGTAACTATGAGATTATGCAACTCCCGTTTACCGGAGGAACACATTGGGTACTACCAAACATCACAACGTAACTGGGTGATTATAAAGGAGTACTACAGGTGTCTCCAAAGGTACATGTTGGGTTGGCGTATTTCAAGATTAGGTTTTGTCACTCCGATTGTCGGAGAGGTATCTCTGGGCCCTCTCGGTAATGCACATCACTATAAGCCTTGCAAGCAATGTAGCTAATGAGTTAGTTACGGAATGATGCATTACGTAACGAGTAAAGAGACTTGCCGGTAACGAGATTGAACTAGGTATTGGATACCGACGATCAAATCTTGGGTAAGTAACATACCGATGACAAAGGGAACAACGTATGTTGTTATGCGGTTTGACTGATAAAGATCTTCTAGAATATGTGGGAGCCAATATGGGCATCCAGGTCTCGCTATTGGTTATTGACCGGAAACATGTCTCGGTCATGTCTACATAGTTCTCGAACCCGTAGGGTCCGCACGCTTAACGTTTCGTTGACGATATAGTATTATATGAGTTATGCATGTTGGTAACCGAATGTTGTTCGGAGTCCCGGATGAGATCATGGACATGACGAGGAACTCCGGAATGGTCCGGAGATAAAGTTTGATATATGGGATAATAGTGTTTGATCTCTGGAAGGGTTCCGGAATTCACCGGAAGGGGTTCTAGTTGTTTCCCGAAATGTTTGGGTACGAGAACACATTATTTGGGCCAAAGGGGAAAGCCCACAAGGTTTTTGGAAAGCGCAAAAGGAAGTTTTGCGGAGTCCAGGGGCCAGACGCCAGGGTCCCTGGCGTCTGGGTCCAGACGCCAGGAACCCTGGCGTCTGGTCCTGGAGTCCGAGAAGGACTCTTGCCTTTCGGGTGAAACCGACTTTGTGGAGGCTTTTACTCCAAGTTTCGACCCCAAGGCTCAACATATAAATAGAGGGGCAGGGCTAGCACCAAAGACACATCAAGAAACACCAAGCCGTGTGCCGGCAACCCCATCCCCTCTAGTTTATCCTCCGTCATAGTTTCCGTAGTGCTTAGGCGAAGCCCTACGGAGATTGTTCTTCACCAACACCGTCACCACGCCGTCGTGCTGCCGAAACTCATCTACTACTTCGCCCGTCTTGCTGGATCGAGAATACAAGGACGTCATAGAGCTGAACGTGTGCAGAACTCGGAGGTGCCGTGCGTTCGGTACTTGGATCGGTCGGATCGTGAAGACGTACGACTACATCAACCGCATTGATAAACGCTTCCGCTTAGCGATCTTCAAGGGTATGAAGATACACTCCCCCTCTCATTGCTATGCATCACCATGATCTTGCGTGTGCGTAGGAATTTTTTTGAAATTACTACGTTCCGCAACACATTGGTGAAAGCACAAATGTCTTTCATATCATTGAATTCATCGTCTAATCCCAACAATACTTGTTTATTTTCTTTAGAATGTCTTCTGATTGTACAGTTGTATTGTCAAGGTGCTCTGCGACATATCTTACTTGCAAGAGAGTATGGTTCATATCATTGTCTTATTTTCAGTTAAACTAATTGCAATGAACTCTTGAAGTATTTTGTTGTAAGAGGCTTCCATATATTTAAGAGCTTCGGTTTCAAGCCGATCTTTAGCTTCTTCGAGTTCTCAGTAGACATATCTGAATATTGATTCTTTTGGAAGTCCATTCTTTAGTTGGTACTCAGATGGATTGAACTCAATGGTGCCTCCCGGCCAACCGTTCTTGCCTTGCGTGTTCATCTACTAATCGACCAACTGATTATAGAGAAGCAAAAGTCTAAATCGCCACTGTCAGCAATTAGTTTCCTTTCTTTTTTTGATGTAGGAGGGAATGAAAGGACAAAACCGATAAACCAGAAACAGATTACAATGACCAAATTATTAATCTTGAAACCAATAGGGAAGAACCTTTGGGATGCTGGATTTACCATATCACATTTATTCAGCTACAAAATCTATTAACCTAAGATGAACATACGTTAGTGGCAGCATAACCTCTAAACTAAATAAGAAGTTGACTATGAACAAAGCACAAATGGTGATAATGTCCCAAAAGTTCAATCTAATGCACTCAAATGGGTGAGCCTATGGAGAAAATAGGTCCGGCCATACTGCTGTTATATAGGCACGGGCCATAGAACTAAGGGCATCTCCAACGCGGACCCTCAAACCGCTCGTGTATGTTTGGACCGCGCGGTCCGGACGTGGTGTGCCGTCCAGCACTATCTTGTATCGGTCCATTGAGCGGTCCGGACCACGTTTTCCCCGTAAATCATAACCAAATGTGGGGGTTTTGCGGGATTCCCGACACAAACACGTCTGACTCTTACACCCATGGCCCATCCAAAAGGAAGACGGAGCCCGCGTTTTTGTACCTGCCCACCCTGTTTCCACGACAAAATCCCCACTCTCTTTCGCCGCTCTCCACCCAATTCCTGCCATTTTCTCCCACTCTCTTCCTTCCTCCCGCCGCTGATGCATGGAACGGGACGAGAGGATGTCAGAGTTGTAGGTGGCAGAGGTGCAGGAGGATCCCAGCATCACCCTCGCTTGGAAGATCATCTCGGCGATGCGGCAAAATCATCACGTCAAAGCGAAGGATGCAAAGGAGGAGAAGCTCAAGCGAAAAGCTGATAGAGGGGCGTGCTGATGGCCTCCATGGCGGTGGGCGTGCTTATCATGGACATGGTGGAGGTCGCGGAAAGGGCTGCGGAGCTCCGATGGTGTCGCCCGCCGTCCAGACGTCGCCATGTACAATGTCACGACACCTTGAGTGTGAGCGTGGAGGCTCGGATTACTGGTCCAACAGGGCAGAATTTCTTGCGTGTACTGCCGGACTGATATCTTTTGTGATCGAGCATGTAAAATTTTTAAACATACTTGCCTCTTTTTGGTTGTGATCCGGCGGGCACTATGGATTGGACTTTATTTGAATTTGAAATTGCCCTTTAGAGAAACTCCAACACGACGGCCCAAACGGGCGCGCGCTTTGTCCCCTTTTGTTTGTTTGGGTCGGCCGCCCTGTTTTTGATTTGGGTCGGCAGTGTGCCCAAGCGCGAGCCATATTTGCCAGCGTGACCGGCTTGGCGTCGTTTTTCAACAAATATACACACATTTTGCATAGTTTCACAAGCAAACAAATATAGCATAGTTCCACAACCCAAATAAAATATAAAATATATCATAGTTTCAGACGAAGGAGCTGGCCAAGGCCGCGATGGCGACTTCATGTCGGGGTGGGGGTGGGAAACTGCGGTGGCCCGGCGGCGACGTGGGAGGCAGCAGCATGTGGGGGAGGTGTGTGGGCGCGGACTGCTAGCAGGGGCACCAGAACTGGGCGGCGATGGGGTGGGGCAGGCGAGGGCTTGCTGTCAATAGGGGTGGAAGAGAGTGGCCACTGACTGGCGGGCCAGGGGGAGCAGTAGGCGTGCGTCATGCGCGCCCGCTTCGTGTCCGCACCGACGCAAATGAGGCCCAAATTTGGGTCAGGGATGGGTCAGTAGACGGACGAAAAGCGTACGCGCGTCCGTTTGGGTCGGCGCGTTGGGATGACTTTTTTGTCTGCAGCAACGACCCAAACGAACACACGCGGATAAAATGGATCGGCGTGTTAGAGTTGCTTTTACCTGCGACATATACATGATCGTTTTGGATGGCCGCTCCCGGCATCAGTGTATGTGGACTGGTTCCTACCGCGGACAGATGACGAACCAAATTTACGAAAGATGCCGTAACATACAAACCAACAAGTGTCATGACATGTGCAAACAGCTGTCCTCTTGGACCCCACCACTTAATAACACATTTCCTATATTGTCCATTTACTAAAGAATTGCTTTCCCTAGCCTTATCCGCGACGGACGCTCCAAGGTGCCATTATTCCACTAAACTGAGCTCCATGAGAGATGATTCCACAAGGTGAGGTCCGCCGTGAGGGGGCGTGGTCATGGCCAGCGACATGAGGGAGCAGCCGCGGCCAGCGCTGCCTGACTCCGATGCGCCCAAGCCCCGGCCAAGGCCGTTCCCCTCCTGCACCGACCAGATCCCTGGGAGAAGGTGGGGAACTGCAGGGCATACGGCCGGCTGGGTGAAGCGCCGCTTCGCCCGTGATGCCGCAGGAGGGTCATGCAGCACGGCGGTCGCCGTTTCTGATAAGGTAAAAACTAACTTAGAACTTTTTGTGAGCCCGTTGCTACTATGCTAATAGCCAAGTTTGAAGGGCAGTGTGGATACTTCGCTGAGTGATTCAACATTGGAGTACTAATTAGTAGGGCTAATTAGCTGCTGGGATTGCTCCAATCATCAAGCTGGTTATATTGTACAAAATACTTTTGAGTGATCACTTGGATGCTGAAGAGTATTTTTCCAATTAAATCACGAATGATTTGAGTTCATATATTCCTGGATTTCCTCTAGTCGCAGGGTCACGCATATGCTATGCATCTGACATATGCACTTCCTTAGAATTGTTGATACGTATGTATCATGGTTAGCACCCATCGTTGGCCTACTTGGAGAACAAATTAGCATTTTAACATAAGGGCATCACACAATTAGTTACAAAATCCAAATACAAAAACTATGCTAGGTCTGCAGTTTTTTTCATGCATCACCTGAGCTCACTGCACTTTCTGTGCAGTAGCAACCTGAAGCCAAAAGAACACAAAACTGTACAAACGAAAATAAAAATATGTCCACATGCCAAATAACTTTGAAAGCCTGAGTCCTACCACAACAGTTCAAACAGTCAATAGTAAGAAACGAAGTACAAAAATGGATTAGTAGACATTTCCTCCGTATGGCGAATTGCCTGAAAAGAGAGCAGTAGGTATAATGATGGGTGTTACTTTCTTGTGCAACCACCAAAACTTCACCAAGAAAGTAAAATATATTAGGATCATCGTACCTTTATTTTCACTATAATCCTTGCCCTTCCTTCTAGACTATATGATGATGGTGCAAGCTAGCTAGCATCTTCAGATTAGTCCATCCAAAAAGAACACTAGAAGTAACTATTGGATTGATTGTATTATCCCTGAAACGTCATTATCACAAATTCAGTTAGAGCGTAATAATAAATAGAAGTGCAGGGCTTGCTTATCACACTTGACTCATAGGCCTTATCTAATCCCTTTCCAAAGCAAACCATCTATCTATTTGAAATAGGCAAGAGGTAGGAAAAAAATGCTATATACCAAAGAGTCATAGTGAGAAAAGCATTTGGTAGGATTATCATTGTCTTCTCATTTAATTCCCCAGCTACCGGCCTAACACTGAAGGTTGCACTGCAACTACTTGCTTCCAAGTTCAATATGGAAATTTGCAGAAAATTTAGGCTGAACAATTTTTATAAAAAATAAAACCCAGTGCAACATAGGATAAGAAATGCCTAGTGCAATCATAATCATGTGGTTACTATTGTTGATTGTTTGCAGGAAGCTCAAAGGAAGCAAGACTTCAACAAAAATCTCTGAATGCATTCCAAGCTTCTGTAAGGCATACGTCATTTCAAAGGGCAAACTGTCATTCGTGCACTCTACACCTGATGCCTGCAAAACAGCCAAGACCATATCTTCTTCAACTATTTCTTCTCCTAGCTCCGGAAGCCTTTCCACTGCGCCCTCAGGTAATACTCAAGTCTGCATTTGATTTTGGTTTCTGAAAATTGTTGATTACACCTATCAACTGAATACAAACAAAAAAAGTGTATTAGTGTGTTACTAACTATTCTGTCTACAGCAGAGTGGGCTGACAGAAATGGAATGTCAGCTGTATTATTCCGCCAGTCATCTCTACCATCGCAGCGTGATCACACACTCGTAAATATAAACAGGTCAATCCTGAAGCTAGCCCTTCAGGCAGTGCTGGGGCGCGAGATCTCTTACCATGCTGATACAACCCTGAAGACAAATTCACAATCAATCACATCAGTAGTGCAGCTCAGTAGCAGCAGCAGTGGGGATTCAGTTTATAGAAGCTTCCAGGGGATAGCTTCCGAGATATCTCTGATCTACAGGCAGCAGTTTCAAAAACTGCAATAGACCTTGGGCATTCTCATGACCAGGTAGCCGTTTCACCTTGGGCAAAAACATTTCATTCTATTGGGTACAAACTTTTTTCTTTTAAGATGATGGAAGGGTTCATCTCTAGGCCTCAACATCATACAATGCACACTACCAAAGCAAAATATCACTACATGAAAGCATACATGTTTACCCAAATGAATGTGCAATTTATGATATTTTTTGGCTCAACAGGATGATCTGAAGCTTCAAATTGAGAGTATGAAGGTCAAACTGCGACATGTATTCTACAGTTGTGGCTATGGACAACTTTTGGCCAGTCCGGTGTATTCTATGGTTGAGGCAATGGAGCACTTTTGACCAGTCTGGTGTATTCTAAAGTTGTGGCACTGGAGTAGTCATTATCCACAATACCAGGTATGTTGTTGTTACCATGTATCGATGTGAACATGAATCGTGAGCACTGGATAATAGTAGTAATGATATACTCCCTCCGTCCCAAAATTCTTGTCTTAAATTTGTCTAAATATGGATGTATCAAGTCACGTTTTAGTATTAGATACATCCGTATCTAGACAAATCTAAGACAAGAATTTTGGGATGGAGGGAGTATATACAATGTATATTTTGTTCCAGTCTATGCTATGACATTGTGAGCCACATCTATTTTGTGCACATTTTGCTTTGTACTTGAAAAATCCCCCCTCCCTCTTTGCTGCTTGTCATGCTCAGACACCGGCAGATAGGACAAATAAACCATACACAATACATGTACATATGAACTGAAATACACTAGGCATCCTAAAGCTAACATGGAAAAATAATGAAACAACCTGAAAGAACGAATGCAGCAAATGCAAAAGCATATAATAATGAAGGTCTATGAAAACCTAGCTGTTTTTTGGGGACAAGAATCAGTTATTTCTAGTTCCCTAATTCTGGAGCTCTGTGTGAACAAGGCCAGAGGACTAAAATATCAAAAGCTAGCTAAGGACTCATCAACAGATTTTTCTTGTGCTGGCTATATGTCTCAAATGAACAATAGGCAAAGGGTGTACTTATGAACAGACGTAAGCAGACACCATATCAATAGCTAACACATCACACAACAACCCGATCACACATCAAGATGGATTGATGGAAATGGAAAGATAAAGTATGCTCTTGCAGTAGAACCAAGTGTAATAATGATTATAAGCACAGGTATGTATATTTGAGAAAATAGAAGATTAAGAAAGGGGAACATGCATCAAAAAAAGCTTTCGAAAAGCAGTAGTAATTTCACCTCTGCAACAGAGAAAGTACAAGTAGTTGGCCTTTCCTACTGATGGCTAATTGCCTGAATAAAAAATGAGTAGTAGGTATAATGATGGTGTTATTTTCTTGCGCAAGCACCAAAACTTCGCCGAAAAGGTAAAATATATTCGGAGCATTGTACCTTTATTTTCCCTATGATCCTTGCCCTTGCTTCTCGACTATATGGGCCTTATCTAATTCCTCTCCAAAGCAAACCATCTTTATATGCGAAATAGGCAATAGGTGTGAGCAAAAATGCTATATACCAAAGAGTACATGGCAATCTAAACTGAAGTGCTGCTCACAAGAAACCGAATATGATAACATGTTGTTGCCCGCTCTAATAATATATAAGGTGTTGGAAAGGAGGGGGTCTATTTTATTTATACAGTTTAGTTTAGTGATTTGGTAAAAAATAAGGGCATATCCAAGCCAGACATGCACGAGAGCCTCAAATCCATCGAGTCACTTTGGTTAGATCATAATGAGCAGAGATGAAAAATAGTGGCAAATTCAGCAAAAAGAAAAACAAGTTTTGCATCTACACAAAAGTGAAGCAAGTTAATGAGCTAAATTAGTGGACCTAGCACATATCAGCAAAAGAAAAGGTGGGATGAGTGATACGCCTTCTACCTGTCAACGCATGGCTGCAGAGGGTCGCTTGCCTACGCCCCTCGCCCGCGTTGCCATGGCCCTGTCCAGATCACAGATCGATCGGAGAAACCCGGGTGGCCGCCATCTCCCCAAGCCTGTCCTGCTTGGACGCGCCTGTTGGGCCCTTCCCCTCCATCGGGGTTGCTGCCAGTCTGGTCGAAGCCCCACAGGCCCCTGCCAAGAGAGCCAATAGGGTTGTAAATGATGCCAGTGAAGCCTTAGTGCTACCAAGGGCTGCAAGCTAATCGACCAAAAGCTTAAACAAGAAAGGTACTTGAAGATTTATACCCTGATGTTCATTATAAACAGAAAAGGTCAGGTGACAACGCTCAAACCTTCAGGTTACAATTTTCATGTTTTCAATTCATTATTAGCACATATCATAACAGCAAGTGCGGTAATCTTTCCTTTGATTTAAGAATGATGGTAGCTGACTATTTGAGATCTTGTAGAGCAATCAAATAAGAACATATTGCGTATTTAAAAAGAAATACACATCCAACAAATAAGATGTCTGAATCCATCACATAATACCTAGCCATCTCCAAACCATCACTCTCCTCAGGTTGGGATCCTATCAAACCAACCAAATCAATCAACCTCCATAAGCAGCCACTTCCACAAGCCCAGAAGAGCAAGAAATCTTCCACAATCATGAGATCACCATAATCATTCAATCAGACAACATAGACAAGAGAGAGAGATGGCGATGGGTGGAACGCAACTTACAGGTCAGGGTGGAAGACATGGCGTGCACCCATGGCGGCGAGGAGGAGCTTTAGTAGGAGACCTCAATGCCGGCTGCCCAGGGTTCCCCAAGAAACACCGCCGTAGAAGCTACCCCTCCTGCCAAACCGTCCAGCAGCGAATGCCATGGAGGTCACATGTTCCTCGAGATCCCGCCGGCAACAAGTGCCATCTTCTGAACTTAATCAAGGGAAAATGCTGCATCAAGAGAAAAACAGTAAATAATCACATCCAGAAGAAAATCGAATCAAGGAAGAGTGTGCTTGTCACAAATGAGTAATAAAGAGAGAAATATATTTCACCTACGACTTTAACCATCGATCTGTCATGGCGATGCTGTCCATGGAGAGAAGCACATAGAAAGAGGGATGAGATGACGGGGGCATCGCTATAGCCACCACAAGATCCTTGATTGCCCCGAGGTCTACTATGCCTTCCCTAGGGAGAAAGAGACCCAGCCAACAACTTGCAGCAAGATTAGCACCTGCAAATAAAAATTGGATCACCCTATAAACCGCCTAGTCAAACCACAAAGGGGGAAAAGTGGAAAAGAAAAATCAGGGGAATAAGCAGAGCAATGGGGAGGAGAAAGGGCAACGAGAAACATGGGGATGCAACCCGGATGAGAGGATGGCATCTAGGGTTTTTACCTCCTGCTCTTATCCCCTGGCCAGTCAGCGCTCTTCAACAAGCTGCTTCCCACAACGCACACAACCTCTTCCCCATCGCTGCTCCTTCCCCACCTCTGTTCCTCCCCTCAACTGCACAAGATGCAAACTGTCCTCCGCAACCTGGAGCGATGCCCAACGAGGAGAGCGGCAGAGGCCAGTATGGAAGGGGAAGAGAAGGGGCTCGTGGCAGGGGCGGGGATGGAGGAAGGAAAGGGCGGTGGCGCGGTCTTCCCCGCGGCTGCACCCCATCGCTACCGGAGCGCAGTCCCCGCTGCTCTTCTCTGGCACAGATCCACCGCCCATGTGCATCTCCTTTGCTAGCGCCGCCAGAGTGAAAAGTGAAGGAGAGGAGGCGGCGGAGGGGAGCGAGGCTCACGGGGCGAGGTGCAGAGGAAGCGGGGAGGCTGCTGCGGGATTGGCTCGTGGGATAGGGTTTGCTTTTACCCAGATCGCGATTGGCGAGCACGCGATGCAGACTTCACGTACCAAAAGATGAAGTAAACTCATGTTGACTCTGCGGCCCCACATCTATCAAGCCCCACCTGCCATCCTCTCCAGAATCAGGAATGAAAGTGAAAAAAAGCGGATGGCTGACCAGCCGCCAGCAGCCAAAAAACAACTGTAGGAGATCGATCGGGTGGACCACGACGTCGCGCGAGAGCGATGCCGCTAGAACGGCGGGTACTCTAGGAGGCTTTATATGTTAGATGGGCCTTAAGCCGCCTGTGGGCCTTAAACCCTTTATTGAACCGCCATCTTCATGCTCGGTCTTGGGCTTCTTCTGGTGAGTCTTCTTTGCGTAACCCGGCCCCTCCTGGGCGGCTTACACAAATAGTTATATCCCCAACATTCAGGATTAGTTTTAGACCTAAATAATTGTTATTTGGTGCTAGCGTTGAGCATGAACATTATATCTGGATCTTGTTTGATGCCAGACGGTTATTCATTTAAATCAGAGAATAATGGTTGTTCTATTTATATGAGTAATATCTTTTATGGTCATGCACCCTTGAAGAGTGGTCTATTTTTATTGAATCTCGATAGTAGTGATACACATATTCATAATGTTGAAGCCAAAAGATGCATAGTTGATAATGATAGTGCAACTTATTTGTGGAACTGCCGTTTAGGTCATATCGGTGTAAAGCGCATGAAGAAACTTCATACTGATGGACTTCTGAAATCACTTGATTATGAATCACTTGGTACTTGCGAACCGTGCATCATGGGCAAGATGACTAAAACGCCGTTCTCTGGAACTATGGAGGGAGCAACTGATTTATTGGAAATCATACATACTGATGTATGTGGTCCAATGAATATTGAGGCTCGCGGCGGGTATTGTTATTTTCTCACCTTCACAGATGATTTGAGAAGATATGGGTATATCTACTTGATGAAACACAAGTCTGAAACATTTGAAAAGTTCAAAGAATTTCAGAGTGAAGTGGAAAATCATCGTAACAAGAAAATAAAATTTCTATGATCTGATCGTGGAGGAGAATATTTGAGTTATGAGTTTGGTTTACATTTGAAACAATGCGGAATAGTTTCACAACTCACGCCACCCGGAACACCACAATGAAATGGTGTGTCCGAACGTCGTAATCGTACTTTACTAGATATGGTGCGATCTATTATGTCTCTTACTGATTTACCGCTGTCGTTTTTGGGTTATGCTTTAGAGACAGCCGCATTCACGTTAAATAGGGCACCATCAAAATCCATTGAGACGACGCCTTATGAACTGTGGTTTGGCAAAAACCAAAGTTGTCGTTTCTTAAAGTTTGGGGCTGCGATGCTTATGTGAAGAAACTTCAACCAGATAAGCTCGAACCCAAATCGGAGAAATGTGTCTTCATAGGATACCCAAAAGAGACTATTGGGTACACCTTCTATCACAGATCTGAGGGCAAGATTTTCGTTGCTAAATTCGGATCCTTTCTAGAGAAGGAGTTTCTCTCGAAAGAAATGAGTGGGAGGAAAGTAGAACTTGATGAGGTAACTGTACCTGCTCCCTTGTTGGAAAGTAGTTCATCACAAGAACCGGTTCCTGTGACAACTACACCAATCAGTGAGGATGCTAATGATATTGATCATGAAACTTCAGATCAAGTTACTACTGAACCTCGTAGATCTACCAGAGTAAGATCCGCGCCAGAGTGGTACGGTGATCCTATTCTGGAAGTCATGTTACTTGACCATGGCGAACCTACGAACTATGAGGAAGTGATGATGAGCCCAAATTCCGCAAAATGGCTTGAAGCCATGAAATCTGAGATGGGATCCATGTACGAGAACAAAGTATGGACTTTGGTTGACTTGCCCAATGATCGGCAAGCCATCGAGAATAAATGGATCTTCAAGAAGAAGACTGACGCTGATTGTAATGTAACTTTCTACAAAGCTCGACTTGTTGCGAAAAGTTTTCGACAAGTTCAAGGGGTTGACTATGATGAGACTTTCTTACCCGTAGCGATGCTTAAGTCTATCCGAATCATGTTAGCAATTGCCGCATTTTATGATTATGAAATTTGGCAAATGGATGTCAAAACTGCATTCCTGAATGGATTTCTGGAAGAAGAGTTGTATATGATGCAACCGGAAGGTTTTTTCGATCCCAAAGGTGCTAACAAAGTGTGCAAGCTCCAGCGTTCCATTTATGGACTGGTGCAAGCATCTCGGAGTTGGAATAAACGTTTTGATAGTGTGATCAAAGCATATGGTTTTATACAGACTTCTGGAGAAGCCTGTATTTACAAGAAAGTGAATGGGAGCTCTGTAGCATTTCTGATATTATATGTAGATGACATATTGTTAACTGGAAATGATATAGAATTTCTGGATAGCATAAAGGGATACTTGAATAAAAGTTTTTCAATGAAAGACCTCGGTGAAGCTGCTTACATATTGGGCATAAAGATCTATAGAGATAGATCAAGACGCTTAATTGGACTTTCACAAAGCAATACCATGATAAAGTTTTGAAAAAGTTCAAAATGGATCAGGCAAAGAAAGGGTTCTTGCTTGTGTTACAAGGTGTGAAGTTGAGTCAGACTCAATGCCCGACCACAGCAGAAGATAGAGAGAAAATGAAAGATGTTCCCTATGCTTCAGCCATAGGCTCTATCATGTATGCAATGTTGTGTACCAGACCTGACGTATGCTTAGCAATAATCTTGGCAGTTAGGTATCAAAGTAATCCAGGAGTGGATCACTGGACAACGGTCAGGAATATCCTGAAATACCTGAAAAGGACTAAGGATATGTTTCTCGTTTATGGAGGTGACAAAGAGCTAGTGTAAATGGTTACATCGATGCAAGCTTTGACACTGATCCAGACGATTCTAAATCGCAAACCGGATACGTGCTTTTATTAAACGGTGAAGCTGTAAGTTGGTGCAGTTCTAAAAAAAGCGTCGTGGCGGGATCTACATGCGAAGCGGAGTACATAGCTGCTTCAGAAGCAGCAAATGAAGGAGTCTGGATGAAGGAGTTCATTTCCGATCTAGGTGTCATATCTAGTGCATCGGGACCAATGAAGATCTTCTGTGACAATACTGGTGCAATTGCCTTGGCAAAGGAATCCAGATTTCACAAGAGGACCAAGCACATCAAGAGACGCTTCAATTCCATCCGGGACCTAGTCCAGGGGGGTGGGACATAGAGATTTGCAAGATACATATGGATCTGAATGTTGCAGACCCGTTGACTAAGCCTCTTCCACGAGCAAAACATGATCAACACTAAGACTCCATGGGTGTTAGAATCATTACTGTGTAGTCTAGATATTGACTCTAGTGCAAGTGGGAGACTGAAGGAAATATGCCCTAGAGGCAATAATAATGTTATTATTTATTTCCTCATATCATGAATACATAGACAAACTTAACGTCACTAGTATGCCTCTACTTGACTAGCTCATTAATCAAAGATGGTTGTGTTTCCTAACCATAGACATGTGTTGTCATTTGACTAACGGGATCACATCATTAGAACAATGATGTGATTGACTTGACCCATTCCGTTAGCTTAGCATTTGATCGTTTAGTGTGTTGCTATTGCTTTCTTCATGACTTATACAAAGTTCCTACAACTATGAGATTATGCAGCTCCCGTTTACCGGAGGAACACTTTGTGTGCTATCAAACGTCACAACGTAACTGGGTGATTATAAAGGAGCTCTACAGGTGTCTCCAAAGGTACATGTTGAGTTGGCGTATTTCGTGATTAGGTTTTGTCACTCCGATTGTCGGAGAGGTATCTCTGGGCCCTCTCAGTAATGCACATCACTATGAGCCTTGCAAGCAATGTAGCTAATGAGTTAGTTACGGAATGATGCATTACATAACGAGTAAAGAGACTTGCCGGTAACGAGATTGAACTTGGTATTGGATACCGACGATTGAATCTCGGGCAAGTAACATACCGATGACAAAGGGAACAACGTATGTTGTTATGCGGTTTGACCGATAAAGATCTTCGTAGAATATGTAGGATCCAATATGAGCATCCAGGTTCCGCTATTGGTTATTGACCGGAAATAGTAGGTCATGTCTACATAGTTCTCGAACCCGTAGGGTCCGCACGCTTAACGTTACGATGATAGTTATATTATGAGTTTATAAGTTTTGATGTACCGAAGGTTGTTTGGAGCCCCGGATGTGATCACGGACATGACGAGGAGTCTCAAAATGGTTGAGACATAAATATTGATATATTGCAAGCCTATATTTGGATATCGGAATCGTTCCGGGTGAAATCGGGATTTTACTGGAGTACCGGGGTGTTACCGGAACCCCCCCGGGGGTTAATGGGCCTACATGGGCCCTAAGGGAGAAGAGGAGGGCCGGCCAGGGCAGGCCGCGCGCCCCCTCCCCCCTAGTCCGAATAGGACAAGGAAGGGGGGGGCACCCCCTTTTCCTCTTTCCCCCTTCCCCCTTCCATCTCCAACAAGGCAAGAGGGGGGAGTCCTACTCCCGGTGGGAGTAGGACTCCTCCAGGTGCACCCCTAGGGGCCGGCCTCACCTCCCCCCTCCTTTATATACGGGGGCAAGGGGGCACCCCATAACACACAAGTTGATCTTCGTGATCGTTCCTTAGCCGTGTGCGGTGCCCCCCTCCACCATATTCCACCTCGGTCATATCGTAGTGGTGCTTAGGCGAAGCCCTGCATCGGTAGAACATCATCACCATCACCACGCCGTCGTGCTGACGGAACTCATCCCCGACACCCTGCTGGATTGGAGTCTGGGGATCGTCATCGAGCTGAACGTGTGCTGAACTCGGAGGTGCCGTACGTTCAGTACTTGCATCGGTCGGATCGTGAAGATGTACGACTACATGAACTGCGTTGTTCTAACGCTTCCGCTTTCGGTCTACGAGGGTATGTGGATAACACTCTCCCCTCTCGTTGCTATGCATCACCATGATCCTTGCGCGTGCGTAGGATTTTTTTTGAAATTACTATGTTCCCCAACATAATCTACCCTCGAAAACTGTTGTGATCCCCTATACTTGTGGGTTATCACCCCCCCCACACACACACACCAATACATCGAGCGCTCTAGTCATGTCTCGCTGCCACACACAAACTTGCCCTCTCCCCTCTGACGTTCCGGTAGGTCAGTCGCCCTATATCTTTGATGCACACACACACAATTTTGATGGCTCTCTTCATTGATCTCGCACCCACACACTTGATCCTCTCTTCAACTCTATCGATATCTATGACCCGTCCCTCTCTTCTCGTGGATCGGCCCCTCCATATATGATATAGAGAGGCCTCTATTTCACACACATTGCATGCGTCACTTTTTTGTTTGGGATATCATCGACACATATTCCCACAAATACACTCAAGAAATCACCCCCACCCCATAACAAAAACACTCACGAATCCACATGCCATCTCCCCAGGTTTCTATCTCTCTCACAGACACCCACATAGGTGGGGGACGCGCACGAAGAGAAGAGGTGCATACACGGCGCATGTATTCCCGTCTCTTTCCCAACCACGCCCGCGCAGGTACACGGTGTAGCTCATTTTTGTATGAAAAGGCAGCCCTCGTGGTAATTTGACATGTGTACTGGTTGTCCACTTGATGGAGGCTTGTGTACCATGAGTGAACAAATAAATTGCAACTTGACGTGTGATAACCGCAAGTATAGGGGATCGCCACAGTTTTCGAGTGTAGAGTATTCAACCCAGATTTATATATTCGACACAAGGGGAGCCAAAGTATATTTTAAGTATTAGCAGTTGAGTTGTCAATTTAACCACACCTGGAGATTAAATATCTTTTACAAAGTGATCAGTAGCACAGTAATATGATAGTTTTGATAGCAGTGGTAACATCAGTAGTAACAGTAACAGTGATAGCAATGATTTTGTAGCAAGTGTAACAGTAACAGCAGCAGTAGTAACTTAGCAAGAACAATATGTGGAAAATTCATAGGCGTTGGATCGGTGAATTCACTGGATGATATCTATCATATAACAGTCATAATCTAGGGAGATACGGCACTAGCTCTGGTTCATAAATATAATGTAGGCATGTATTCCGTAAATAGTCATACATGCTTATGGAAAGACCTTGCATGACATATTTTGTCCTACCCTTCCATGGCAGTGGGGTCCATAAGGAAACTAAGGGATATTAGCCTCCTTTTAATGGAGAATCGAAACAAAGCATCGACACATAGTGAATACATGAACTCCTAAAACTACGATCATCATCGGAAAGTGCCCCAATTACTGTCACACTAGGGTTTACAGATCATAACACGTAATAGGTGAATATGACTTGCAAGAACGGATCTAGAACATAGATATAATGGTGAAAACATACACGGTTCAGATCTGAAATCATGGCACTCGGGCCCTAAGTGACAAAAATTAAGCCTGGCAAAGTCATAACAGCACCAATCTCAGAACATAGTGGATACTATGGATCAAGCCCTAACAAAACTAACTCGATACATGATGAATCTCATCCAACTCCTCACCGACAAGTGGGCCTATGAAGGAATTACTCCCGGTGGGGAGCGTCATGGAACTGGTGATGGAGGAGGGTTGGTGATGATGAAGACTGAAGATTCCCCTCTCTGAAACCCCGAACGGGCTCCAGATCTGGCCTCCCGATGAAGAACGGGAGGTGGCGGTGGCTCCGTATTGTGAAACACGGTGAAACTTCCACCCTGATTTTTCTCAGAAAATAGGATTTATAGCGTCGGAATTAGGGTTTGCGGGGCCACGAGGTGGGCACAACCCACCAGGGCATGCCAGAGGGGGCTCCTTGGTGTCTTGTGCCCAGCCAGGGCCCCCCTTCGGTGGTTCTTAGCTCTAGTATTTTTATTTTATTGTAAAATACTTCTCCAAAAAGTTTTGTTCCATTCCGAGAACTTTTACTTCTACACAAAAACAACACCATGGTAGTTCTGTTGAAAACAACGTCAGTCCGGGTTAGTTTCATTATATTCATGCAAATAAGAGTCCAAAACAAGAGCAAAACATTAGGAAAAGTAGATATGACAGAGACGTATCAACTCCCCCAAGCTTACACCTTTGCTTGTCCTCAAGCAATTTAGTTGACAAACTGAAAGTGAAAAACAAAAACTTTTCCGAACTCTTTGTTCTTGTTTACATAAATAAGCTCAAGTAGGACCCAGGTTTTCAGCAAAATTCATGACTAATCATATCAGCAATTACTCCTACAAATTATATTAACTCATATCAATGGCATAATCAACTAGAGAGCAATAATAAAATATATCAAATGCCAACACTTTGTCAAAACAATCATGATATAATATGACAACAGTGGTATCTCTCTAGCCTTTTCTGAGACCGCAAAACATAAATGCAGAGCACCTCCAAAGTTCAAGCAGTGACTAAACACTGTAATTCATGGTAAAAAAATCCAATTATGGTGCATTCAACATTAACTGCAAACAATGCATGAGGATGACAAACGTGCTCTCAAATCTGGTGCTTATTGGAGAAGGTGATGATTCAACATAAAATTAAATAGATAGTCCCTTCACAGAGGGAAGCAGGGATTTGCAGAGGTGCTAGAGCTCAAAGTTTTAAAAACATAGATAAATGAAATTTTGGGAAATGCACCCTTCCTATTTACGTCACGACCAAGAATTATCAATATCTTCCATGCTAAACACATTAGTGGCGGCTCCCAAGCGATAAAAGTAAAGGTTTACTCCCCCTCCACCAACAAACACACTACACAGCTAGCCGAATCCATGGGTACCGTCCATACCAACAACAATCCTGGGGGAGTTTTGTTTAATTATTTGCAATTTTTGATTTCGGGTCTGGGAATCCCTATTACCGCCCCTCTCGTGCAAGGACGAGTGAATAAACACTCATCATGAGAATAACCCGCTTAGCATGGAAGATACTGACTACCCCCTGTCGCTATATGAACAATCCAGGCACACAAAAAAACAGGTGTTCATTTGAAGTTTTAGAGGTGGCACATGCAAATTTACTTAGAACGACAGGGTAATACCGCATATAGGTAGATATAGTGGACTCATCTACAATAACTTTGGTTTTAAGGATTTTGATGCACAAGCAGTACTCCCTCTTAGTACAGGCGAAGGCTAGCAAATAAGTTGAGAAGCGGCCAGCTAGAGTGCGAAAATGGTCATGAACATGCATTATGAATAATGAACATTGAATACTAGCATGAGTAGGATATGGACACCATGAACATAAATATCATAGAGGCTATGTTGGTTTTGATTCAACTACATGCATGAACATGTGCCAAGTTAAGCCACTTGAAACATTCAGAGGAGGATACCATATCATCATACTACATCACAATCATTTTAATGCATGTTGATATCCAAGATAAATCATTATCCACTCCTAGATACTTAAGCATGGCATGAGAAACTAAAATGTCTAATTGTCATTGCAAACATGTTTGATCATAATATGCTAAATCATGGATACTAGATTAAACAATTTACAAAACCAGAACAAGTTGAGTTCATACCTGTTTCTCTCTGCCACTGCTAGTTCAAATATCGGCATTATTGCCTTCACTCGCACGACTGAATGATATGAAAATAATAATAATGCAAGAGTGTCGTGGACTGAGCTGGAATCTGTGAACATTTTATTCAAAATGAGAAGAAAAAGCAATTTGGGCTCTTTGTTAGATCAACAATAATACATATGAGAGCCACTCAACATTTTCATCGTGGTCTTCTCCTCGATATGACTCAACAAAGGAAAATAATTTCAAAGAAACACACTGAAATATTTTTTGAGTTTTCAGTTTTTCTTGAAGAAAGAAACTAAAGAAGGGAAAACAAAAAGAGAAAAACTATTTACACGGGAAAACTCCCAACAAGCAAAAAGAATAATCAAGAAGTATTCTTGGGTTTTCTTTTAATACTACAACTAATTAAACTAGAAAGAAAACCCTAAAAGAAGCAAGAAACCTTTTTTGGGTTTTCTCAAAGTTTTCTTTCAAACACAAGAAGAAAGCAAGAAAATAAATCTAGCATGGATAATACAATGAAAAAGTGTGGACACCGACAACTGGAAAGAAATGTGTGAATATGAATGTAATGTCGGTGGAAATACGTACTCCCCCAAGCTTAGGCGTTTGGCCTAGCTTGGTGATCATCATCTGTGGCCTTCATAGTAGTCAGAGTGGTAGCTCATGGAGGCTCTTGGTACAACCACTTCAGCTTGTCTAGCTGCCTCGACCTCTACATTGTACGCCCAAGCCTCGTTCTCTAGGACATAATATCTTCTTTTGCTGTCATACTAAAAAAGAACAAGCGTAGGCAAAACAATCGGTACAACAGGTTTCTTATCAAACCTCAAGTTATAAGTATAATTAGTGGGTGTGCCTGTAAGGAACTGATGACGTTTCATGGAATCAAAGTCTAAGTACTGAGTAGGTAGGATGGAATCATCAGGCATAGGTGTCACACCAACCTATTTAGCTAAATGAGAAGCATAAATCCCACCATAAAAATGACCACTACCAGTGTTGTGTTGCAATCTCCATGCAACAATCACTCCTAGATTATAACATTTAATTCCGGTTAGGAAAATGTGT
Source organism: Triticum dicoccoides (assembly GCF_002162155.2). Taxonomy (NCBI): domain Eukaryota; kingdom Viridiplantae; phylum Streptophyta; class Magnoliopsida; order Poales; family Poaceae; genus Triticum; species Triticum dicoccoides. Next base: position 157,910,552 of record NC_041389.1, read on the forward strand.
ATGAGAGTCAAGTCAGGGGAACATAATGTACTGCAATCCTGCTTGCCCATGATGCTTCTGCCATTAAAGAGTGCAAGGTACTGAATTGATGGGAAATGAATACTTTTTTATTCTACCTTGCGTCACTCCTCTATCCTCACCGTAGCAAAGACCACTCAGAAAGGACTCATAGTTAGATCTCGGTGGCTCGTCTAGTGAACCCAAATATGGAATTTTGCAGGCATCACAGAACACACTTAGAGACATGATAAACGGGTGATCATAAAGGCTAAACAAAGCTCCAGACTCACGAGGGAAATATTTAAATTTCTTAGTGAAAGTTTCTGTGAGGTTGAGATGCTGGATGCACTTATCTCCAATGTAGGGACCAAGCTCAGTGTTCTGAACATGTTGCTCAAACTCTTCCTTAATACCTGCGCTCACCTTGAAATTGTTACACAACCATAAGCATGATTTGATAGCAGCATCTCGCATTGAGCTTGCACTTGGCTCAACTTAAGACCGACATATCGAGCCAATACTAGGTGATGCCTCCGTAGACCTCCTCCTACAAGAACTCCTAAAGAATTGCATTTTTATTTGCGTACAACTTCTGCAAAAATTTAGGACACAAAATTTTTGTCAACCAAACTTCGCTATATTGATAGCAACTGCTCATAAAGATGCATAGAGGCCATATCAAGCATTCGAACTACTTAGAACTCTAAGAATTCAACATGCAAGCTCATCTACAGCAGCACCAAGAAAAGCTAATTATTAAAAATATAATCCAGTAAAGCAAAAATAATTGGAGCAATGGAGGAGTCACATACGAACTAGCAAACCCCCAAAACAGTTTCGGAAATAGAGCTTCGAGCAAAGAGATCGAAATCCACGGGTTTGAGAGCAAGAACATGGGAGAGAGAGCTATGGTGAATTTTTTCTGGAGGTAGGAGATGATGTGGGCTACAGTGATAAGTGAGGGGACCCACATGGGGACCACAACCCACTAGGGCGCGCCTGGGGTTGCTAGCGCACCCTGGTGTCTTGTGGTCACCAGGTGCACCCCCACTGAAGTTATTTGCACTAAAAATTCAGAAATATCACTACAAAAAAAATACACTTCCGTGATGATACATGTTTGTCACAGTAGGTCACATTTTCTGTCATGCATGTACATCCATGACAATTTTATGACACAATCAAGATAGTCATACTTGTGCTGTCGTAGAAGTGTTCCATGACAATACTAAAATTATCATCACGGTGTGTCCAGTTCCATGACGATAAATGGCGTGTCATGGAAGTGCTTTCGTCAAGGGTAACCGACATGTGGCATCCACAGTAACGGGTCACCGTTAAGCTACCGTGTTCCGGTTTGAATCTAATAACCCGTTAATAGCCCAAACTAATGGGGATTTTCCACGTGTAAAATTCTCAATGGCTAGAGGAACCACATGTCGGCTCACCGTTGGGAGAGATGCCATCCACTCATTGGACTGGAGGCGCCTATTATACATCGACACGTGGCACGGCCCAACAGAGCCCATTCCAGTGAAAAGGCCGGCCCATTTGACTTGGTCAAAAGGTAGCGGGCTAGCCCACGGAAAGCAGCCTGTTAATGGCATGTTTGCATATAGCCAATTTAGAGCCTGCTAACTCACTACCCTATCCGAAGTAGGCCTAGTAGCATCATCTGGGCCGTCCAATATGATTCCAGCCCGTCGTAACTTCCGGCCCATGTATGGCCCATTTGCAGCATTCGATTACTTACGGTCTGTTATTGGCCTATTTCGGTTGTGGGCCAAATTCATCCCGTGGTTAAAGTCGGCATGATTGTGGCCCGTTAATCCATTTGGCCATTTTCATAGCGTAATCAAATACGACCGATTAACGATGGCACATTATGGTCGGCCCATGAACAGACAATTCCAACTCTAGCCTGTTTACGGCCCATAATGCGGTCCGTTATTGGCCCATGTATGGCCAATCAAACATACGACCCGTAGAAGGCCCATTGATGCTACAGCCCATGGAAGGCCCATTGATGCTATGGCCCGTAGAAGGCCCATTGTTTCTACGGCCCGTTGGAGGCCCATTGTCACTACAGTAAATATGTAGCCCATGGTTATTGTGGCCTAGTTTTAAAAAACAGGCTAATGTGGCCACTAGCAAATTGTGGAAAAGAAATGCACTGACTACAAGCAAACAAATAAACAAGACAACAAGGAAATAAATAAGCAAGCAACTTAAGCTAGGCTATCATGGCTATTTCACATATTACATCCACTGGGCATCAAAGTTCGCCACTAGTGCAAATATGGGGAACAAAGCAGCATATTACATACACTGGTTGTCAAAGTTGGCAACCAGTGCAAATAAACGCCACAGAAAAACAAGTCCAGCACTGAAACCACTTCACAAGGGCTCAAGAAACAATATCTTGGGTATCTACCATGCTGGCAAGACGCTTAGCAAACTTATTAGCTTTCTCTTGTTTGGCGCTTAAATCCTGCAGCGGTTGCTGTTGCACCAGAAAGTATGCATCTGAATTTTGCAGGGACTTCCTCAGTCCTTTAGCTTCCTATTGCAACACATCTGATCGATGTCTTTCAACTTGAAGTTGAGATTCAAGAAGCCAAACTGATTCAGGCAGCAAGTTCGAAGAGCTGGTGCCAGTAGTAGTGGCGAGTAACTCGAACACTACATCAAGATAAGACTTTGGGGTTGTCTCAGTGTCTTCAATATAGTTTTTATCGGCTTCCTTGGAGACCAACATGGATGTCTCACTATCTTGAACCTTATCTGCACTACTTCCTTTACCATTGCATAACGGGGTACACTTCTCCAATCTTTTGTCCGCATTCTAAAAGAGAAACAAGTAGACAGATCACAGGTTTACCATGTTGTATATGAAACTCATTTTGGTAAACCAGTTCAGTAGTAAGGTGGACAGGATAACAGCATGAAACAAACATATATCTATGTAGTATGGTCACTATATGGTCTATATCATTCTAGTTAGTGTTGCCAAATCAAGATAGAGACAATTCAAATCATATCTATTTATGACAAAGCAGCATAGACAGAATATAAGTGTGGGAAACTACACAGCAATAACAACACATGTAATGTGCATGGCATGAGAACATAACTTTTTATTCAATTGAAACTGAAATCAACATAGAGCAAGTTACAACAGCAAACATGTTAAACAAATAGGTTTAGAACATACCTGTTGCGCCATTGGAGTTTCAATTGCATCCTTAAAATTTTAGATTAGTTGATATGAGTAAATACAGTGATACAAGAGCAAAGGAGTATGAACCATAGCTATGGAACCTGACTTGAGACCAATTCTTCTTCTGCTTTAAGCGTTTACTTAGGGTTCAGAGTGTTGGTCCTCGTGCTTTGGGCACTACAGTTGCCTTACTAACTGCTCGCGTTTGGGTGCTCTGTGGTGGAGACGGTGCTGTGTCACCTCGAACTGGGTTGCTATCTGCTGGGGTTGGGGTTAGAAGGGGTGTAGCTTGTTCTCTGTCCAGTTGGGTAGGGGTACAATCTGCATGAGTCTGGGTTATGTGTGGTGGGGCTAGTTCCTGGGCAAGTACAACTGTGGTTCTATCTGCATCGATGGATAGCACGATCTTTTCTGAAGACCGTGTTTTTACTCTCATAGATACTGCCATCACCCCCTCCAATTCAAATGGTTGATAAACAAGAAAAGTAATTGAATGTACAAACATTTTAAGATAGACTGGTGTCGGTGTCAAAACCGGCGGATCTCGGGTAGGGGGTCCCGATCTGTGCGTCTAAGGCTAATGGTAACAGGAGGTAAGGGACACAATGTTTTATCCAGGTTTAGGCCCTCTCGATGGATGTAAAACCATACTTCCTTCTTGATTGATCTTGATGATATGAGTATTACAAGAGTTGATCTACCACGAGATCGCAGAGGCTAAACCCTAGAAGCTAGCCTATGATGATTATGACTGTCATCATCCTCCCTATACGGACCAAACCCTCCGGTTTATATAGACACCGGAGGGGGCTAGGGTTTACACAGAGTCGGTTACAAAGAAGGAAATCTAATATCCGGATCGCCAAGCTTGTCTTCCACGCAAAGGAGAGTCCCATCCAGACACGGGACGAAGTCTTGAGTCTTGTATCTTCACGGCCCAAGAGTCCGGCCAAAGTTATAGTCCAGCTGTCCGGATACCCCCTAATCCAGGACTCCCTCAGTAGCCCCTGAACCAGGCTTCAATGACGATGAGTCTGGCGTGTAGATTGTCTTGAGCATTGCAGGGCCGGTTCCATCTCCGAATACTCCAAAGTAGATTGAAGATTGTGTCCGGTTTTGTGAGATAATTTCCGCACACCACCATAGAGAGCATGGCATTTCATAAATCTGATCTACTGACAATTTTTTGTACGGCGTGCTCCTGTATCGTGGCCCGGCCCAACATGGTCCAGTTTTTCTTGGCCTGCCTCGATACGCATTGCGAGGCGGTTTTATTGGCACACCTTGCCAAAGCAGAGATCGTGTTCCCCTTATCACGGGATCTTCCATCAATATGGGCGCGTGCAACCCCACGATGCCTATTGGTATGACTCCGTGTTTTTAGGTAAGTCCCAAGCGGTTACGCTGAGGACGCTTGATATTCACCCCCTTTATAGAGGGGCCAAGGCCTATCCCTCTTTTCTACCATGCTTGCGCCTTTTCGCATCTTGAATTCTAACACCCGAAGCCCAAGCTCAAGCACTTCGGATATTTAATCATGTCCAGATCCAACCTTCAAGGCCGGTGGATGGCCTCCTCGGTCGCAAAGGAGGACATCGCGAAGCTTAGGGAGGTCAGCTATCTGGCCGCCGACATCAAGCATAGGCTTCCTGCTCTAGGGCAGGTCATACCTACTCCCGAGCCCAACGAGAGCGTCGTATTTGTTTCTCACTTCCTCCGCGGCTTAGGCTTCACCCTTGATCCCTTTTTGAGAGGGCTCATGTTATATTATGGGCTAGATTTTCATGATCTAGCTCCGGACGCCATCCTACACATCTCGTCGTTCGTTGTTGTGTGCGAGGCTTTTCTCCACGTCACCCCGCACTTCGGCTTATGGCTCAAGACCTTCAATGTGAAGTTGAAGATGATTGAGGGGCGATACACGGAGTGCGGAGGTGTTGTAATAAGCAGGAATCCTGACGCCCCATGGCCAGAGGGCTCCTTCCCAGAGGTGTCTGATCTATGGCAGCGGAGGTGGTTTTATGTCACGGCTCCCAGAGGCACAAAGTGGGTGGCTTCCCCTGACTTCCGTTCGGGCCCTCCGCCTCAACTGGCATCATGGGCCAATGTAGGACAGGATTGGGGGCCTGCTAATGATGTACCAACATTGCAGAGTCGCATCCGGGAGCTCCTCGAGAGGGACATTAGCCTTGTCAGCATAATTCAGGTAATGCTAGTCCGACGGATGTTGCCGTGCAAACGTCGGCCTCTTCGGATGTGGGAGTTCAATCCGGAAGGTCCGCTGACTATTCTGCACTTCTTCGGCATGACGCTTGAAGGGATGTGTAAGTTATTCTTCGGACCACAAGTGGAGTGTCCGGACACCATCGAGGATGCGGGCCTGAGCTGCAACCGCCCAGATACCCAACTAAGTAACCCAGAAACCGAACACTTCGTTTATATTTATCATAACATTATTATGAAAATCCTCCATGGCCAGGAATGGATCAGCAAGGCGGAGAGAATCAGGTGTCCGGGGCCACTTCCCGAAGGCTCGCCTAGCCCCGCCATAGCCAAGATGCTTGGTCGTGGGCTAAGTAAAGTGCCCTCGGGGAAAGACGAAGGGAAGAATAGAGAAGGAGAGCTTCACACATTGCACATCCAAACCGGGGGAATTGCTACCTCCCCAAAGGAGGATAGTCGGGGAGGGGAATCTAAGGTCTCCTCCCCTCGTGGGAAGAAGAGGGCCGCCTCCGAAGACCCGAAGATGGAGGTGCCCAGAGAAGGGAAGAAAACTTTACCAGGGGCCCCTACCCCGAAGGGCGTCTTCTCCGAGCCATGCCTTCGAATGGGCCAGCCCTCAGCCGAGCTGTAAGTTAATCGTAAATACAAAGCTAGTGCTTCCTCCTTCGAGAACAGTAACCATGATCCATTCTTTGCAGTCCGGCTAGCAACTCTTCTCGACAGAGTTCATCTTCGGGGGATCTCCTTCCGGAGATGATGGAGAGTGAAACCCCACCAACCTCTCCGCCTCATGGGGCGGGCGACCCCGAGGTGTCGTCACGGAGGAGTCCAGATTTGCCGAGGCCAGAAGCTAGTACTTTGGCCGCCCTGAGCCAGGAGCGTTCGGCTCCCACGGGGGGCGATAAGAAAGGTCCAGCACAGTTCGGCGACCGGCCGGATATGCTGACAGGCCTTCTGGAGCGAGTTGCTCTCTCGGAGGATCACCGTTCATTAATGAGCACGGTGCTTGAGAAGATTTCATCCGCCACAAGCGGGTTGAATGATGCTTTTATGAGCCTGCTCAGAGGCTTTGAGGTATGTAACAAAATACGTAATTGTTGATTGTGGCACACGTGCTAGGTGTGCTCCATATGGATAGTAGCCCCTGAGACTCTGGTTGCCAGCCCAAGGCGGCCAACGGGGGATCACATTGTTGAGTAATGATCATACTATGTTTATGCACATGTGGCTAAGGGTCCGGCAGCCGACCGGTCTGTAGAAGTCGCCAAACTGAGGCGACAAATTGGAGTTATTGATGCCGATATCACACTTGTGAACGAGCGGCTTAACGAGTCACAAAGTATGTGCTCTGCTTCCCTTATCTGTTATAGGAAAAACTAAGAGGAGCATAATGTTAATGTAGTATGCTTGGACTGCAGACGGAGCTGCTGCCGTGGAAGTCCTGAGGGCAGAACTTGCCCTTTCTAAGGAACAAGCCCGGGCTAGCAATGCGGCTGCCCTAAAGGCGGCCGAAGAGTTGAGAGCCGAATAGGCTGCTCATCGCCGAAGCGAAGACAAAATAGCCAAGATGGCTGTGGAGCTGAAAAATGCCGCCGACCGGTATGAGCTCCTTGAGAAAGAGAATAAGGCTAATTCGGCTGACCTGAAGAAGACACTTTATGCGACCAAGGAGACTCGGTCCAAAATTAGGGATGCGTGGGAGGAGCTTTGACAGGCCGGAGAAATCGCGGCTGGAAACCCTTATTTGTTGTGGATGAATTTTTTAGATCCGAAGTACGCTCCTCTGGATCGACGCTGGAGTCCTGCAGACGCGTATGCGGATTTGGCGAAGAGTACGGCTGATGCGGCCAAGTTTTTCGAGGATCAAAAAGATAATGAAATGGAAAAGCTGTTCTGGTCGCAATTCAGTGCTCCAACGCGCACATTGCCGTTGAGTGAGAGGATGGCGGCTGTGGCCGAGCTCCATAGGCTGTCCGGTCTTGCAATGCAGTCTGTAATAGACCATCTATGGCCGAAGGGGCCTAAGCCGGATAGTTATTTTGGTTTAGTGCAACAATTCCTTGGTGCCGTATCGCAGATCGATGCCATGAAGAGGTCGGCGTGCATAAAGGGTGCACGGATGGCTCTTGCCCGTGTTAAAGCATATTGGACAGATATGGAGGCCACCATCATTGCGACCCAGAATCCGGCGGGAGGCCAGGAACCGGCCGAGCACTACTTGGAGCAGGTAGCAGAAGGTGCTCGTTTAATAGAGGCTCGGTGCTCGAAGAATGTCATGTTCGAGTGACAAATCGTTTCATTGTAAAAACAATGTTGTTTTAATTATGGAGGCTATGTTTATACTTTTCGCCCGAAAGTGTTTTTATGCCTGCTGTGTGGCCGTTTTATGTATATGTGCAATTTTGAAAGTTAGCAGTCGTTGGCTTCAGCCCCCATGCATATAATACCGGGGTGTTCGCGAAAATATGCGTAATCACACTTGATCCAACATCTTGGTCTATTAAGGAGGTGATCGCACGTCGAACTAGGCAACCAGACTATATAGCTTTAACACTTTCACTTAGTCATAGGAGTTTGACGGTGGGGCTACTATGTAGCCCCTGGTACTTTTGCGTGGATCCGAATACGGGCGCGTGTGTACATGACCGGGAAACGGTCGTTCATTAATGCGGAGGAATCCTAAAGAGTCCGCTGAGTCTTTGAGTGGTTGAACAGTCTCTCGCTATATCATGATAGTCAGTTCGGCTTTCTCGACTGAGGTGCTCATCCGGAATAACTAGGGCACAATCGCATTAGTTCTCCTTTGGCCGCCTTAGCTGATAAGAACGGAATGTAAGGCGGCAAACCCAGGAGCCGGGCAAACCCAAAATTTGACCAAAGACATGATTTAGAGCTGATGCATATAAGGCCAAACTCGCGACTCCGAACACTCCCGAAGGTATTCGGACTTTAAAACATATACTGGGCTGAGTAACGCCCTTTATTATGAACCCTGTATTTCCAGGTACGTGCATTAGTCTGCCGTGGCGAAATGCCAATAATGGCAGTATCCTCTGTGGGTGTAGCACCCATGGGATTTGTAAGCAACAAGAGACAATAAAGAAGGTTTACACGGGGGCTTAATCTAAAGAGAAACCTTTGAGCGGGGCCCTGCTACACGTCTGCGCCTTTGTCTCCGTTGTGCCGTGTCCTGGGAGGGTGTCGCACGAATGGTGTCTGTGAAAAGGAAAACTCATGGAGAAGAGTATGACGTAAGCGTGCGAAGAGTTGGCTATCACCAATGGATAGAAAAAGTGTAAGACATTGGCCTGTTAATAAGGTCAAGCCAAGAGTTGGGCTTTGTTAAATATCTATAGCCCCTGGTGTCTTCTATGGGATTACATGTGTGGTGCCTAGATCAGGTTTATCTGGGATGCCGGACACGTCTAACCGTGTCCGTGGTCTTAACGACCAATCATGCTTTCTGGTATTAAAGGCCGCTTAGAGACCGGCTGCTGGTGCCGTCTCATACTCTTCCGGGCATAAGGAATGCTCTGTATTTCCGTTGACGGTGATGACGCCACGTGGACCGGGCATCTTGAGTTTAAGGTAGGCGTAGTGCGGTACTGCGTTGAAGCGAGTGAAGGCCGTTCTCCCGAGCAATGCATGATAACCACTTTGGAGGGGGGCGATGGTGAAGAGTAGCTCTTTGCTCCTGAAGTTGCCTGGGGAACCAAATGTCACCTCTAGTACGAGGGAGCCCCTGCAGCGGGCTTCGACGCCTGGTATCACCCCTTGAAAGGTGGTGTTACTTTGGCTGATTCTGGATGGGTCTATCCTCATTCTGCGGACAGTGTCCTGGTATATTAGATTAAGACTATTGCCGCCGTCCATGAGGACGCGAGTGAGATGGTATCCGTCGATTATTGGGTCGAGCACCAAGGCAGCTGATCCTCCGTGCCGCATACTAGTCGGGTAGTCCCTGTGATCGAACGTGATCAGGCAGACCGACCAGTGGTTAAGTTTGGGGGCGACGGGCTCTATAGCGTATGCGTCTTTGAGCGCGCGTTCACGCCTTCTTGTGGGTATGTGAGTCGCGTGGATCATGTTTACTGTTTTTACCTCTGGTGGGAATTTTTTTGTCCCCCAGTGTTCGGCTGGCGAGGCTCATCCTCGTCTTCACTTGGTGTTTCCTTTCCCTTGTGTTCGGCATTTAGTTTGCCGGCCTGCTTAAAGACCCAGCATTCTCTGTGAGTGTGGTTCGCAGGTTTTTCGGGGATGCCATGAATTTGGCATAGTCTATCCAGGACTCTGTTCAGGCCAGACGGTCCCTCTTTGCTGCCTTTAAATGGCTTCTTTTGTTGACCAGGCCGAGAGCCCCTGAATCCGGCGTTAACCGTTGTGTTGGCCGGACTTTCTTCCTTGTTTCGACGTTAGTTTTTACTGCGTCGTGGCTTCCCGTTGCCATCCCTGATTTCAGATGTACTTGGGTCGCTGGTGCCTCTACGGGCCAACCAGCTGTCTTCACCCGTGCAAAAGCGGGTCATAAGGCTTGTTAAGGCTGCCATTGTCCTTGGCTTTTCTTGGCTGAGGTGTCTGGCGAGCCACTCGTCCCGGATACTGTGCTTGAAGGCCGCTAAGGCTTCGGCATCCGAACAATCGACAATTTGATTCTTCTTAGTGAGGAATCTGTTCCAAAGCTTTCGGACGGACTCTCCGGGCTGTTGAATTATGTGACTTAAATCGTCCGCGTCTGGAGGTTGGACATAGGTCCCTTGAAAATTGGCCCTGAAAGCATCCTCGAGTTCCTCCCAACTTCTGATTGAATTTTCGGGGAGGCTTTTCAACCAGTGCCGAGCTGGTCCCTTCAACTTGAGGGGAAGGTATTTGATGGTGTGGAGGTCGTCCCCACGAGCCATGTGGATATGCAGGATAAAATCCTCAATCCAGACCCTAGGGTCTGTCGTTCTGTCGTATGCTTCTATGTTCACAGGTTTAAAACCCTGTGGATATTCGTGGTCCGGTACCTCTTTGGTGAAGCACAGAGGGTGAGCAGCCCCTCTGTATCTGGACATGTTGTGGCATGCCATCGGCTGTTGTTGTGTTCGGTGCTGATTCTGAACTGGTACTCAATTAGTCTGATCATTTTAGTGACCATAGTCCTGCGCCGGGGCGTGTCCTCTAGATCCATAGATGGACCTGGTCACGCCGGCCTTTTTATCCAGGAGCTCATGTAAATCGTGTGCGGCATCAGTAGCTGCTCTATTGTGGTTACGAAGTGGTTGGTTCAGCCTACTGGCCGTATTGTTCTTCGGTGGAACGGCCTCATCATCAAATTCTGGTAGCAGCTTGCCCTTTGGATAGCTCTTTGTCTGGCGATCGTCGCCGTACTTTTCTTCAGTGTCTAGCACTTTATTCCATCTGTGATTGAGCGTTTCCTATGCGGCTTTAAGCCTTTGCTTCTGCTTCTTTAGACTTCTCGCAGTGGCCATAAGCCTTCTTTGGAGGTTATCTCATTCCAAGCATGTTTTCGGGATGATGAATGCGTCATCGTCCAGACAGTGCTCCTGTCCCAGGGCAGTATGATGAGTTCGTCCCTCGGGATCATTGTGATCGGGCGTCTACTCCGGGCTGTGTTCGGCGTGACCTGGCTCATCCTGCTCCATCATTGGGTCCATATGGTCGTTATTGCCTTCGGAGTTGACTGGGGTGTCGATCTTTCTAGCGCTGTTATCATTGTTTTTACTGTGGCTGGACTTAGAGCGGCGTTTGCGCCGTTGTTTTGGCTTTTTTCCGGGGGTTTTATCCTCTATTTTGTCGCCATCGTCCTCCTTAGGCGTATCCACCATGTATATATCACATGATGAGGTGGCAGTCCAGCGCCCCGTGGGTGGTGGTTCTGAATTGTCTCCTGCGCCGACGTCCATACCGTCGGTGTCATCAGAGTCAAAGTCAAGCATGTCTATGACGTTGTCGACAGTGGCTATGAAGTGGGTGATGGGTGGGCAATGGATTTCTTCGTCGCCTTCTTCCCCCTTGAGCCGGACATAGTTCGGCCAAGAGTCTCCTGAAAAAGAGAGAGACTTTAATGAGTTCAGCATGTCGCCAAAGGGCGAGTGCTGGAAGATGTCCGCAGCGGTGAACTTCATTACCGGAGCCCAGCCAGAATTGGCAGGCTCGAGGGCGCGCGGTCTGGGGCCTACAACTGGACTCAAGTCCAGGGGTCTGGAGACACAGGCTTCCTTGGGGGTGAAGTCTGTGTTCGGCTCTAATGCCGATGAGTGTGCGGCCTGCGGGACGCGGTCCATCCACCCGTCCTTGGGCAACGCAATCTGCTCCGGATTTAGGTCCGGGGCTACTGCGGGGGTGATATCCCGAGCATTGTCCGATAGCAGGTCTAAGCCGTGCTCATCGTGACAGTCCGGCGCTCCTGGCACAGGCCCGAATCCATTGAAGATCAAGTCTCCGCGGATATCGCCCATATAGTTCAAGTTTCCAAACCTGACCTGATGGCCAGGGGCGTGCTGTCAATCTGCTCCAGATGGCCAAGCGAATTGGCCCACAGTGCGAAGCCGCCAAACATGAAGATCTGTCCGGGGACAAAAGTCTCACCCTGGACCACATGGTTGTTGATGATTGTAGGAGCCATCGAGCCTTTGCAGCGACGACACAGAGGAACTCTCAATGAAAGCACCAATGTCAGTGTCAAAACCGCCAGATCTCGGGTAGGGAGTCCCGATCTGTGCGTCTAAGGCTAATGGTAACATGAGGCAAGGGACACAATGTTTTACCCAGGTTCGGGCCCTCTCGATGGAGGTAAAACCCTACTTCCTACTTGATTGATCTTGGTGATATGAGTATTACAAGAGTTGATCTACCACAAGATCATAGAGGCTAAACCCTAGAAGCTAGCGTATGATGATTATGACTGTTATCATCCTCCCTATACGGACCAAACCCTCCGGTTTATATAGACACTAGAGGGGCTAGGGTTTACACAGAGTCGGTTACAAAGAAGGAAATCTAATATCCGGATCTATCAAGCTTGTCTTCCACGCAAAGGAGAGTCCCATCCGGACACGGGACGAAGTCTTGAGTCTTGTATCTTCACGGCCCAACAATATGACCAAAGTATATAGTCCAGCTGTCCGGATACCCCCTAATCCAGGACTCCCTCAACTGGTACAATGGATAGTAGGGAAGAAAACAGGGCATGAAATAATTCACATTTATGTTGTCTAACCAAACAGGATAGCATGACATAATTTCACATATATGATGGCTAATTAAACAGGATAGCATGACACAATTTCACATATATGATGGCAGGACACTGCGCAGGCTGGCGCCCGCCTGGTCTCGATCGTCAAGGCTTGTGTCATGAGCACCTCGCGAGGTACTCCTGCCTTGATCTCTCCACCTCCTCGCGAGCCTGCCTGGTGAGGTCGTCCCTGAGGAAGCCTTGCATCGTCTGCTCCGCAAGGCTTGGCCCCTCGCGAGGGTCTTGAGCTTGGGTTCATGAAGATGGGTCGTACTGGGCCACCCCTTGAGCCATGCCGCAGGCCACAAGCAGGCAAGTATGGGGACCCCCATTCCCAGAACGCCGACAGTAGCCCCCGGGCCCAAGGCTCGCTCGGACATGGCTTAGCAGCGAAACAAAAGGGCAAGTGTGGAGCGCCGTGGGCCCCAACAGCCTGCGGCCTTGGTCGCCGCGTGGCGGTTGATTGGACGTGGGCGTCTCTGCTTCCCCACACTGCCTCAGCAACTGCATGATTTGACGAGTCCCTAGATGCAAAATGAGTCATCATTACCTGCGATCGTGGAGGCCGACGGTTGGCCTCCTCTGGACTATAAGTACGGAGAGGTGCGAGCCCCCGCAGTCCATATCTTCTCGCTCCGCTCGCTTCTTCTTCCTCGCTCCTCCTCCTTCTTGTCGCCAATGGCACCGATCCGCCGGTTCTCAGCCGAGGAGAAGGGAAAGGCCCCCCGAGAGGGGCCCGACCCACTTCCGCCGAAGAAGCGATCGGTCCCCGGCCGCCGTGACGAGGTTGCTCGGCCGGATACGTCGAGGCCTTGGTACGAGCGGCCACCTCCGGGGGTTTCGCTACCTCTATACGCCCGGGCTGAGGGCCCTGGAGAGGAAGACGCCGAGCGGCATCGCCTGCGCCGTCGGTGGCATCACCGACTTGTGGCGGTGCGCGCCATCGCTCCTGGTCTCCACGCCGCCGACTCCTCTCGCGAGCTCGTACTTCACGCCGCCATGCCTCCACTACAAAAAAATACACTTCTGTGATGATACGTGTTTGTCATAGTAGGTCGCGTTTTTTGTCATGCATGTACATCCATGACAAATTTATGACAGAATCAAGATAGTCATACCTGTGCTGTCGTAGAAGTGTTCGATGACATTACCAAAATTATCATCACGGAAGTGTCCACTTCCATGACGATAAATTGCGCGTCACAGAAGTGCTTTCGTCAAGGGTGACCGACACGTGGCATCCACCGTAACGGAACGTCGTTAAGCTATCGGGTCGGGTTTTGGATCCGATAACCCATTAACAGCCCCGACCAATGGGGATTTTCCACGTGTAAAATCATCATTGGCTGGAGGAAACACGTGTCGGCTCATCGTTGGGACAGATGTCATCCACTCATTGTACAGAAGGCGCCTATGATACGTCAACACGTGGCACGGCCAATCAATTTTAAATGGGCCGGCCCAAGTAAAGGCCCACATGATTTGGCGGGCCATAATGGGCCGGCCTAGTTAAAGGCCCACGAGATTTTGCGGACTATAATGGGCTGGCCCAGCTAAAGGCCCACAAGATTTCGCGGGCCATAATAGGCCGGCCCAGGTAAAGGCCCACAAGATTTTTGTATGCCATAATGGGCCGGTCCAGATAAAGGCCCACAAAATTCTTCTGGATCATAATGGGCCGGCCCAGCTAAAGGCCCACGAGATTTCACCGACATTAATGGGCCGGCCCAGCTGTAGGCCCACAAGATTTTGAGGACCCTAGTAGGCCGGTCCATTAACTGGCTGCCATGTTTTGGGCCAAATGCCGGCCCATAATTGATCCGGTCCATTAATGGCCTGCCACGTTCCAGGCCTAGTAATGGCCCATATAAGATCCGGCCTGTTAAAAGCCTCCCACTTTCTGGGCCAAATCACGGCCCAGATCAGGTCCGGCCCTTTAAGAGGCTTTGGGCTCAATTATGGCCCATATCAGATTCGGCCCGTTGACTGGACGATATGCTTTTGGGCCCACTTGCTAAAGGCCCATTTAGTAATTCGGCCCGATGATAGTTTCGGCCTGTTACGAGCCCTTTTAACATTTGGCCCTATATTAATTTCGGCATGTTAAAAGTCCGTCATATAGTTGGGCCTAACTACGGCCCGGTTTGCATCCGGCCTGCTCACAGCCGATATCTGACTGGGCCAAACAAGGACCGAGACAACTTTGGCCTGTTAAAAGCCCGTGAATTGATTCGCACAATCATGGGTCGGGGTCCATTTCGGGCTGCCGCCGGCCCGTGAGCCATTCGGCATGTTTCAGGCCCAGCCTACTTCTCAGCCTCCTAAAAGCCCATTGAGTTTTCTTGCGAAAAGAGGGCCAGGGGTTACTCGACCTATTAAAGGCCCGAATCTACTAGTGGGCCAGTTTGACGGGGCCCATGATGCGGATCATACATCATGATTGCATGACGGCCCGATTATGTACCGTAATTTTACGGTTTGGCCGGTTTACTGCGAAGACAGGATATATATACAGTAAAATAACTGCAGCATCGTGAATAAGAAAAAACCTAGACTATACAATAAGGAAATTACGGCATATTACATCCACTGGGCATCAATGTTCGCCACTATGATAATAAAGCACAAGCAGACAGCAGATTACATACACTGGGCATCAAAGATCGCCACCAGTGCAAATAAACATGCCGACAAAATAATATACAAAACCGACTGTACTTCAATAGGGTTCAAGAAAGGTTAGCCCTGCTGGGGAGCTGCAGCGCAAGCAGCTGAGCAAGAGGATGAGACTGCGCTTGTTCAACACTTATATCTTCCTCACTCTGAAAGATAAACAAGCAGACAGATGACAAGTTTTGCACATAAAAGTATCAGTGCTGACAATTCATCACATTTCTTACTGACGAATAAAGTAACACAGTTTAAAATTGCATTAACACAATATGGTATTGTTCAGGTCAAGACATGGCAGGAATTGACATTGTGAAGGAGTTGGCAGCTTCACGACACCACTGGATTACAGATCAATAACTCATAAGTATCAATGGTTAGTGTGCTGTCAATTTATCCCATTTCAGATTGGCAAATAAAGAGGCGGTTTAAATAATAGTAGAATGATATGACATTGTTCATAGTTAAGACATTGCAGAATATGACATTGTGCTGTAGTGGGTAGGTTCACCACACCACTGGATTACAGATGAAGAACAGAAGCATACATGCAGTGCAAAAGAAGATCACTTGCTCTGTATAGTTTAATTTACATGGTATGAAGAAGGAACTTGGTTGTACAACTGAAAACTTAAATTGAGAAGGACAAACTTTTGTTTATGAATTACATAATAAACTTTAAACATGCAATTTGATGCAAACACCAAAAATAAACAGCTGTTGCAGTCATGCCTAACCAAATATACACAACAAAGTTTGAAGGCTTGAGAAGGACAAACTTACATTACTAGTGAAGACAGGTTCTATCAAGCCCTTGTCATGCTGATGGGGGGGGGCAATTCAAGAAGTTTAGCACAAAATATTCTTCAGAAGCATTGCCTTTATTCTACATTTTGTTAAGAGTAAATATAGATGTGATAATATACGAAAAAATGGAGAATATTTAAGATAAGATGAAGATTGATGCTACATAACCAAGTAGCTATAAATGTATGTGCAGCGATACAGGCAAAAGGCACAGCCAAGAGCAATGCACAACTAAACTTCTTCAGTACCAACCTTATGGTAACAGTAAATATAGATCTGATGTGTAGAAAATGGAGGGCGAAGGAAAATAAGCTGCAGAGTGATGTTACATGAACAACTACCTGTCAATATAAGTACACTGATAAAGGACAACATGTACTTACAAGAACAATGCAGAGCTAAAAAAATTCATTGGCATTGGGTATATTCTACACTAATGTAACTATTCACACAGATCAGATAATTTGGAGCGAACAATTGATAAGCAAGATATCATGCATACTGCTGTCACATAATGAACCAGGTATGTATGCAAGTACAGTGATACAGGAAAACAGGTACTAACAAGAGCAAAGCTGCGGGCAGCATATTTGCGATATCCTCTCGTTCTTTTCAAACCGGAATTCTTCTTCGAGCTGATTTTCTGCAAAAAAGTTCCGTAAGGCACATGCGGAAAAGTAGAAGTTCAAATTGTCATGTGATTTCATAGACAGTACCTCATCCTGGGAACGAGACCAGTGCATAACAAGGTTTTTCCATTCAATGTCTTCTAAATTTAGCACATGAGACTTCACCGGAAATTCGTTTATAGACTTGCCATCAAAGTGAGATTTCCTCAGGTAACACCGATACTGCTGCAATGCTTCCTTGAAAAGCACAAGCAAGCTTTGCTCATTATGACTATCCAGATTGATCCTCACCTAGTTACAACAATGTAATGTAAATCATTGATGTGTTCGATCAGCAGAAAACAGGAAAATAATAACCATGAATAATAGCACTTACATGTAAGTTGGACAGGAAGATGTGAAAATGGTGTTTGTCTTCACTATAATCTTCCCATGATAGGAATATATGCACGTAGTCCCTAACAACATTGAAAGCATTGTCTTTTAAACTGGGAATAAATGGAATGGGGTTCCAATCTGCAGGAATTGGTCGTCTCTGCAGTTTGGATAGGTCTTCGGCCGGTGGACTTGCTGTACTTTTTGCTGGAGTGGGATTTTTCTGTGGTACGGCTGGTGCTATGGCAAATGAAATCGGTATACCTTTTGCTGGAGTGCAGGTCCTGTGTGGTGGGGCTAGTGGTATGGCCAATGAAGTATGGGTACAGTCTGCTGGAGTCGGTCCTATGTTTTGTGTCACTGGTTGTACAACCAATATAAGTGGGGTGCTGTCTGATTTCTCCGACACCACCACGTTTTTCAAGGACTTTGCTGGTGCTCCTTTAGGTTCGGAAATCACCCTCTTCCTTGTTGATGTCTGATGCACAAGAACAGCATTTGAGTGGAAAAACATGGTATGACGACAGATGGAATATGTATTGATAATGGATGGGCATATCATCTTGAGTTATATGATGAGTAAACTAAGCAGATGGTGGTGCAACAAAGTAGAAGAAATGCAAGACAACATATGCAAGATACGTGCAATCAATAAAACCTTGCCAAATTAGAACAGGCACCTTGATGGGTGAACAGGATAGGCCATCTGCCTTTGACTCCTCGAGGTTAGAATAGTCATTAGAATGATATTATGAACAAGAATCAACAGGTGGGGAGCGTACGAGTTTCATTGCTTCCAAAATGGCACTCAATGCCTTGGTGCCAATTTTGTAAGTCACTGTAGTGTTCCACAATATTCTTCTGATGCGCGGATTATGATATTCATTGTAATTGCATATAATATCTGAGAACCATGAAAACATAAATAGTTGTGAGATTATCTTTGTAATGCAGATGATATTCTAATATAGGGGCGCCCCTGTAAACACTTATGTGCTATCACTGGATTCTGATGAGAGAGCTCATGTGTGTTGTAATATCGTGCGTGCATTTACATAATCTGGCACAAGTACACAAAAAAATAGGCTCCAGAAATAAGATAGCTGGCAGATGATAGGTTCATAATATACTGTATAGATAGTTTATTGCCAAACCATGATAACAAGAGCACACAGCAACTAGGCAGATCATAGTGTACATAACAGGGGTACACCATAACCACGATATAAAAATCGGGAAAGTGGAACTGGCTTGAAAATACGGTGTTGTATTGCCGCTAGTAATTGAAAGCCTATCGATCACGTACAGGCCAGCACTATCAAACATGGTAAAGAAGAGCAAGCAGATTTTGGATAATAAAATGTTGGTTGCGCAGTGCCCACACATGATGAACCAGAGCGCATTAAGAATGCAACTCCCAGCTGTCTCTCGACCATTTAAGGCGGTTGGATGAAGATCCTACGTCTCCTAACCCTTCTTTTTCCTCGTCAGTGATTCTTCCCATACAGAACACCGCACGGGCAGGCGGCCGGACCACCGGCCCCTACCGCCTGTGTTCCTCTGCCACCCCCACCCCCCACCCGCGTAGAGTTTTCTTCGTTCGGCGAGGCCCCACAACCACCCGAGCCCCTTGGATCGCACCGGCGAACTCCGGCGAGCTTTGAAAAATCGACTGACCCAATTTTGAAATTTAGTCTACTGTGATTTAACTAGTGTGGAATATAAAAGGGGAAAACCATAAGCATTGGGAGTATAGTGTTGAGCGTGCCATGGCGGATCTGAAGGTGCATACCGGACAAAGGCAACTTCGCAACCAAGACAATAAATTAGAGTAAAGCAGTGGCGATCTATTTTCTTACTGTGATAAATAAGTTGAGCAGATACGAAAGAGTACTGCCTCTGGTGCGGTGCCGTGTACGCATCTGGTGAGAATTTGACGGTGCTGCGATAGCGATGGCTGTCGGTGGCGTGGAAGCAGATCTAGGAGGGTAGACGGTGGCGGCGGGGCGCGGTGGACGAGATGGTCGTAGGAGCGGCGCCGGCAAGGTGGATGATGTCGGGGATGAAGCGAGAGGACGTGATGCAAGGATCCCGGTCCGAAGGCGTGGATGAGAGAGGTCGATCTCTTGTAATGGACGGCAGCGTCGGGGTATCAGCTCCGGCATGGTGGAGGAGGACGGCGGTGGATGGGGTGGCGGACGGCTGCGGACGGAGGAGGGTGGGGTGGAGAGGGTGTTTTGGCGCCCTCGGAGTACGAATGGGGAAAAGGGAGGTAGAGAGGAAGGGAGGGAACCATGTAGTCAGGGCACACTTGTCTCAAATGCGAGGAAATTTACAAACTTAGCCCCCGTTTCAAATTTCTACTACATCACAACAACATTAGTCGGTTGGGGATAGGACGGTAATCTCGCATACACCGAATATTTGCCGACGAGAGTTTGTTTTTGGCGCCCACCGTGTATGAATATGAATCGGGGAGGGAGTCGATTTCGGCCGAGGGCACACTGTGTTTTGGCACCCACCGTGTATGAATCCGGGTGAGAGGCGGTTACGTCACGTTTGGGTGAAATTACAAACCTACCCCTATCAAAATATATAGAAATAGGCTTTGCGCGGCAGGGATAGGCAGTAGTGATTTCCATCTCGCAGATTTTGGTTTCGGGCGGTAACTGCGACTTTCCCCCATTCGTTCAAATTTTTCACAATGCATGTTTACCGTGCCAACTCAATTTGAATCCAGTTTGTATTCTACTATTTTTTTCGGGCAGGATCCATTTTCAATTGGAATTACATTCTATATACATCATTTTTTTACATATATACTTTCAAAAGCACAACACCATTTATACATAGATATGGTTTACAAATGGCATGATCTCAGATTCATAAGGTTGTATCCATCAATTTGGATTTTCAAATATTTGAAACCACTTTATGTTGAAATCCAATGTATGCATTCCTCGCTAAATGTCTCCAATTAATGTGTGTTTCATGCGGTTTTTTTAACTTCTCAAACATGTATAATGTGTTTCACACACGCAACATATAGTGTAATCCCGTTTAGACACTAATTGCATATAAACCATGCATTGTTTGTAATTGAAGAATCTATGGATCACCAATATTGATAAACTATATAACATTACACGTGTGCCCAAATTCAAATGAATATGCATGTTTGATACACCAATTTACGTTATGATATTATCGATGTCGTGATCTCCAGTTTAAATATTTGAATCCCCTTTAATCCAGATGTTCGTCTCATATAGCTATCACTCATGCTTATAAGGACTATCTCTCTGGACCTATACACATTCATCGTCTCTCAGGCATCTCTCGTGCTACCTGTATGTCGACAATGATCTTTTATCTTCGTAACACACTGACGGTACTCTCTCCATTGACCTTCATCACTCTATCTCTCTCTAAGTATATCTCGCTCCCTGCTATGTGTCTCTAGCTATGATTCTCCATGTGGAATCTCTTTCTCTCACACAAACACAAAACTTTGTCTCCCGGGGTCTCATTTGTCTCAACTATTCCCATGTGTGCCACTCGCACACCCCTCATACAGAGATGTCTTTTGCTCCTTAGTTATGAGAACCTACGACTCTTCCTCTTCAATATCTCTTTCTCACACACAAACACAAACTCTGTCTCCCAGGGTCTCATATTTCTCCATTGTTCTCTTGTATGTCGCTCAAACACACCCTCTCTCCCTAGAGATATCTTGCGTTCCCTCATATGTCTCTCTAGCTATCACTCTCATTGTGAAATATCTTTCTCTCTCGCAGACACAAAACTCCGTCTCTCTGGATCTCATTTCTCTCTGATATTTGTTTGTATGTGACTCAAATGCACCCTCTCTCTATCTCTCTCACACCCACACACATAACCCAGCCTTCTGATCCACTCGACTCCTATCTCTAGCGCACACTAGCTAGCATCTTTATCTTTCTATTTATCTGTTTCTCCATCAACCTTCTTTCTTGCCCTCACTCTTGATTCCTATCACACACACTACATATGTTTCTCTCTACATGCGTGCAGTCAAGTGCCCTCTCACACACATATATAACTTCACCCTTTGAACCACCCGACGGTCATCTCTGACACCCAAACTAACGGATGTCTCTCTAGCTAGCATCTCCATCTCTGTATCTATCTGTAGTTTCTCCGTCAACATTTCTTTCTCGCATGGAGTCTTGCTTCCTATCACCCACACTATATATGTATATCCATACATATGCATTTATAGGTTGATCTCTTTTGCACAATCATTGCGCCTCACCCCCTCTGCTCGCCATAGATGCATGCTCCAGCCCATGCCACTATCTCTTAAAGACAAAAACACATGCTCAATTGTCAGGCCTTCTTCCCTGCATTTTCACATGCATGCATATTGTCATACCGATCCATCTCTCCCATGTCGTTGATCTTAGGACTTATGTCTTCTTTCTTTTATCTCGATCATGCGCGCGCGCACACACACACATCCCACGTATACATGTATACCTCTCACACATGCACGTTCAAGGTCTCTATGTCTCCATACCTAGTTAATTACCTTCAATCCTAACGCCACATCGAATCGTTCTCCTCTTTTGTGCACATAACTTCCGCCTGGATGGGCAAAACACACACTCACACTTAACAATCTCCTTCTGGCTACCCCCCCGCCCCGCGCGCCTCTCACTCTTCCCCTATATCCCCGAAACCAATAAGACCATCCCTTTGTTTAATTCCCGCCTACATGCACCATCGATATATAGTAGTCTTCCGTGGTGTTTCTCGAACAAACACGTTCTCTCGATGTCGACTCCTCTCACGCGCACGCACCTTCTCTTCCCTCCTACGGGCATTTTCTCTCTCGCACACCATCGTTGGTGGCCTCTGCCATACACATCACCTCTCTATGATGAAGCCATGCACACTTAAATTACATCCGTCACAGAGGACACCGGGACACACAAAAACACACGCGCGCGCGTGCGCACCCACCCACCCACCCACCCACACACACACACACACACACACACTAAGACTCCATCTCACACACACATGCTCTAGGCAGAGCATTTGTTCCCACCACCCTTCATCCAACCTTACCCGTATGATAAACAATCACCTTTATTTACTTGCATAACATGGACAGATTCCAATTTACTTTAGTAGTCAGCAAACTTATCATCTCTATACCCTTATAAAAAACGAGTTGGCGATGATGGTGTGCCTGCCATCTTGTAATACAGACCGTATGATCTATATCTGATGGATAGGAAGCAAACTATGATAATTTTACAAAAGATACCCGCACCTCTCACCACATCATTATCTCGCGCAACCTCATTGCTCAGCAACTAAAAAAGGAATAAGTCTCTGGAACAATCTAGCATGCATGGTGGCCGCCTGCCGCCTGCCGGCGCCGTCCATCCCCATGACTCCGACCATTCCGACCACCAGTCACCACCATGCTCCCCTCCTCCTTGCCTTATCAAACATCTTTCATTTTTGCGATGACATTCTTGAGATACCAGTTTTCTGATAAAATTCTTCAGATGCATTAGTTTTTAAATATGGGATTACTCCTGCATGGGTCAATCACAAAAGGTGTTTTGTAAAAAAATGCATATTGATGTTCCGTGCAATGCATGAGAATCTTGCTTGTAATTATATAACGCAAATCACGACCAGGAAGTGACATTTTTTTGGCACAACCACGTTAACATGGCCATGTAAATCATGAGCAGGAAGGAGAAGGGAAGCGGGCTGTGGAGTAATGTTTTTTACCACAATTTCTTAGGAAACTAAGTGCAATAATTGAGTAGTTTTGCAAACTACCATTACTACTACACCTGAAATGGTTCAAAACCTATACTCCCTTGCCAGCGCGCGCTTCCCGCGTGAAACGGTCAGCATCGCCTGGAGCGTCAGTGCCACATTAATGCCCGGCCAGAGCGGAGGCGACCTCTCACTGGCGCCGGCTTTGAAGTGGCGCGACGGCCGAGAGAGCGCCGCTTCCCGGTGCACGCGACTGGCCATAGGCCCTGTTTGGATCCATGGGTTAGAGTTAGTTTCAGCTAGTTGGGCTCAAATAGCCCCAAAGTATCTAAGCATGAGGGTTTAAATTGGAGCAAGTTGCACCGAACCCACCAAAAAAAACTATCCCACCCAAGAGGTGCTAACTGGAGATAGTTCTCATTGGGACCACTGAAAAATCACTTTTCTCTCTCCATAAAGTGCATTTATTGTCAATCTAACCCTGTCACCCAAACACCTCTTTGGCTACAGTTAGTTCAGGGTTAGTCATGAGTTAGTCTAACCTCTAGCTAAGTTAGAGTATCAAACAGGAGCAGTATAGGACATGCAAGTTGCTCAAAGAATACAGGCAAATTCGTACGTGAAAGGATTTTTTTCTTTTTGAAAACGGAACGTGAAAGGGTTTTTTTTAGAATGCTCTTGGCATGTCGCTAATATGTGATAGTTAACCGACCTCAATAGACGGCAGAAACGCCAGCCGGCTGCACTTTGATAGAGACGAGGAGGGAGAAGCGATACAGGCTGCTGGATTACTAGAGATAGGTGTCGCACGGAAACCAAGAAATATGGTGATAGCGTGGGTTAGCCATGTACTAGTTTGATGTAACTACACTGGGCTGCCGTGTTTCATACTCTTCCAGTCCACTGTGGAGATGATTGGTTAATTTTATATCGCTGAATAATATTAAATATTATGAGTGCAGACGCTCCACCACGAGGTTCCTTGCTCCTTCTCGGTCGTCCGGAATCTATGTTCTTCCACTCTATTTTTTTACGTGAGCTTTGTTCATCCTTTTGCCAACACGCGAGACATCTAGCATCAAAGGCGCACGTGTTATGCAACGATCGTTCCATCTATATGAAGAACACGTGGCACGGGAACTACGAGACGGACATGTACCCAGGAGTGGACGTACAAACCTGAGTAATGTAGCGCAGTAAGTGAAGTAGAAAGGCACAAATGGTACGAACATGCGTGGCATACAGGGTGTGTTTGGTTGCGTTCTCGTCTCAGCATAGTTGTTCCCTCTTCATGCATGCTCAACTCAACACCCCTCTTCATGCATGCTCTCTTCATGCATGCTTCTAGTGTATTTGTGCTAAACTAGTGTGGACTCATGCACCCTCCATACACTCTACCAAACAACCAAAAGTAGGTCGAGAAGGGAACTCTTGGGCGGCATTTGTCTCTTACTATGTACTACCACTAAATGTTGTACGTGCAATGCACGGTGATGTTATGGAGTACGTGTCTAAGTACTCTACTACTACTATATTAGTTGGAGGCACATATTAACTTTTATATTTGTTTACGTGTATGCCCCGAGACCTTCCAACTAGACGTGTCTTTCTCTCCAGGTCGCACTTTGTATCGTTCATACATCTAAGTACTACTACGTGTGGTCTCCGACCCAGAAGTGGAAGAAGTGGAGACGCTCTACCACGCTGTTTTTTTACGCTGGGCTCTACCACGCTGTTCATGTCCCACTCCTTTCGCCGACGTGTGGGACATCCAGCACGTGCCGTGTTTGGCACCCTTCTTCGTAAGAGTTGAAACGCTAGCATTCATCAGAAATAAAAAATAATTACAAATCGGCAGTGATACTATTTTTTTGCGAACCAATCAGCAGTGATACTATACCACGCGGTTTCCTTGCTCCTTGATATCGGAAAGAATACTTCCGTTCGCCAACATGTGGGACGTCGACCATCCTGGTCCACTTGACATGCACGGAGGACTCCAAGGGAGAGTCTCCCAGGTCGTTGCGCCGCAGTAACAATGACTAATGAGCCGTCAAATCATAGGCCCACTTCCCACTTTGAATTTGCTCGGACGAAGGAACCATCATGACTTCGTTAAATTCCGCTTCTTGAAGAAAGCTATTGTACCAGCAGTACTGCTAGCTACAGTAT
This sequence comes from Triticum dicoccoides, assembly GCF_002162155.2. Classification (NCBI taxonomy): domain Eukaryota; kingdom Viridiplantae; phylum Streptophyta; class Magnoliopsida; order Poales; family Poaceae; genus Triticum; species Triticum dicoccoides. The sequence goes on from NC_041389.1 coordinate 157,935,672, forward strand.
TTACTCCAGCAGAGGCCTCCTTTCGTTCATAGGATAGGAATATGAAAATCATAGGAAGTGAGATGACATGCATCTCAATTCCTATAGAGAAAGAGATGCCATTTGATGCATAGGATAGGAATTTTTCCACTTAGTCTAGGCTAATGTACTGGTAATTTGCTCTAAAAACTATAGTAGTAACTAGTAGTACTGGTACATGCTCATACTCAGACATACTAACTACTAGTACTACTACTTCTCACATGCTGGCCAGATGCCGTCGTTCTCCTTCCCGGCTTTGTCGGCGACACCCCACCGTGCTTGCATCTCCGCCGACCTCTCCGCAGCAGCGCGTGCGTCCTTTTCTTTCTTGCGGCGGCGGGCCTCTCTTTTCTTGAGTGCTTTCTGACTTTCCGCTCCCTCTGTGCGGCTTTGGCCGCCTCTTGCTCTACCGACCATTCGGCCTTGGCATCTTCAAATTCCTCCCACATAGTTGTGAGGTCGCGAGCGGTGATGAACTCGGCACGGTGGGATGCCATCGCTTCCCTACCATTTTGTGTGCGTTCGTGGGCGGCGAGGAACTCGGCGCGGCGGGATGCCATCGCTGCCTTACCGGTTAGTGTGCGGCGCGGTGGCATGAACGACGCTTGGTGAGAGAGCTCTGGGGTGGAGTGGCCGGACAACCGTATAGTGCATTGGTTTGTTAAGAGCTCAAGGACAGAAGACGAAGCAAATTAGGATTCCCCTTCAATCCTGGTCATTTATTACCGAGTAAAATGCATTGGCGGTCATCGAACTTGTCTTGATAGCTCACTTTGATCATTGTATGCGAGATATGGTGATTATACGGTCGCTGGCTTAGCGTATAGCTCCGTATTTGTATGGTTGATGAGTCAAACAGTCCGCATGCGCCTGAAACGGTCACCGTCTCTCCAGAATGTCAATGCCGCATTCACTGGACTTAACTGCAGGTGCAATTGGTGTGTCACTGACATGCGGGCCAGACGCCCGTTGGGCCCACATGTCAGACACCCAAACGCATCTGCAGTTAAGCCACTGAAGCAGCGTCCGCATTCACGCCCGACGAACCTACTTCGGCGCCAGTTGTCCATCCGTCTGCCGCGGCTCATTGCCATTCGCCCGCTATATTAACTTGAGCCCTAGCTCCCAGCCATAGCCAAAGACCCACACTTATTCTCCTCTGGTCCCTTCCTTCTGTCGGCACCACTTCAACCATGGCCTCGTGGCGCTCCGAAGCTCTCTTGGACGTACTGTCGCAGGAGCAGATGAGGGATAGCGGCGGCTCCGCTCCGGGCGCGCTCCAAAGCTCTCTTCGATGTACTAACGCAGGAGCAAACGAAGGAGATCACCGGCACCCCCCGGGCCGCCCTCCGCCGCCACGACCATGAAGCCAGCGTGCGTGCGCGGGCGCAGCCGGCAGCGAGGAAGAGTAGTACACGGTAGGTCGCCGCTGCTCTAGTCCCGGGAAGGCCACCGCTACTCCACTCAGTCGACGCCAAGCTTGGTGGGGTAAACATCGGCAGCCGATTAGCCGCTTGACGGTGACGTGGAGGTGGAAATCTTCATAACCTTGTGCTCCGGCCAGAGGAGGAGGTTATCGAGGCGGATGAGGAGGAGGCAAAGGCAATGGACGGCTTTCTCGGGTTCATGGCCGGACTTGGTGGTCGGGCGTCGGCGATCGTTTAGATTAGGTTTACAGTAGGTTTAGTACGTTTTGTGAGAAATATGTAATCAATTTTGTCCAGTTTGTAGGAAAAGTTTTTGAAATGTAATGAATTTCATCCGGTTAATTTGAAATTTGCTTTGTTTGCACGAATTTCGTCCGGTTAGTTCATATAGTTGTTGAAAGGTATGCGGGTAGCATCAGATGGCATCCATCAGTGTCCTCGGACAGATGCCGGTGTAAATTTGTGGGCCAGCGCTGGAGATGCCCTAACTATCATGCTATAATCGCTAACAATCCTCCATTATTTGGCAGGGAACAGTTATCCCTCGATCAAAATCAGATCCGCGGTGTTTCTCACTCCTCCCGCGTATGAGTGTAAACTCTTGCTTACATAAAAATGGAGCAAGTGGACGGCACTATAGCACGTCATATCACTCGAACTAGCCCGCCTAACGAGCGGGAAAGCACCGCCCTCGTCATTTTGTTCTGGATTTCTATCGATCGATCGCGCGAAAATGTTACGCTTCGCAAGTTCCAAAGGAAAAGGCGGCACACTTACGACTCGTACGTGTCGCAACCCCGACAGTCCGGCTCGCACACCGCTCATCAAAGGGGACACGCGTTGTCTTGCAGTTTCACTTTCATGTGGGACCGTAATTGAATAAACCATCGATAGCCGAAATCTAATCGCTCGGCGGGCATCGGCTAAGAAGAGAGAAACGGGGGAGGGATCGCCCGCCCGCCGCGCACGGACTCCAAGAAATATATGGTGATAATGTGAGGTGGGCCATGCTGGAGTCTGGACCGCTTTCGGAGCCTGCTCTCACCGCCCTGGCCCCTCAAGACGCCAGCTGCCCGCTGCATGCATAGCAAGTAGTCCCCGCTTATGTGGAGGAGAGAGAGGCATTGACAAAGTCAAGGAGTAACAGTGGAGAGAATAGCTTTCATCAAAAATAAACAATGAATACTCGTTGCTCGTCCTCTATATCGGAAAGAATACTTTCATTCACCGACATGTGGGATGTCGACCATCCTGGTCCACCTGCAATGCACAAAATTATCCTGGTCTAACCCGGTCGTATCGCAGGCCCAACCTTTCCCACCGTAAGTTGTTCGGACGAAGGAACCATCATGACTTTGTTGAATTCCGCTTCTTCAAGAAAACTTACTGTACCCGCAATACTGCTACCACACGCGAAGACTGGACGGCACTGTACCACGTCATATCACTGAAACCCACTAGGCCAAACTAGTCCGCCTAGGTCATCTATTTTGGAACGGAGGGAGTACGTCTCTGCACTGCTATGATTTTGTGTTGCACGTTCTCTATACTTTTGCTACGATTTTCCTACCCTATGAACCAAATGAGGCCTGAATGTATGTCGACTATTGTCTGATCGATCGCGAAGCCTACAATTTTAGGAGCTAGGGCTATTGGTCGATCGACGAGGGATAAGTATAAGCGTACCACGAGCTCATCAGCGCCAACGTTTCTCTTCGGTGAGTGTTTTGCAAGTACTATAGCTCACACAGTAGCTAGCCTACTAACACCAAGAATCATCAAACAAGCCCTGCTGATATGATAAACAGTTCAAAGTTACATCTAAGCATGCCATATATTACATCAAAAGCTGGTGAGGATACATCTGTTTCCATAACTCGGAGAGGGTTCACATGATTCATCGCATGATTCACTATCAAACAAAAGTAGCAAGATCCGCCCACACAAGATAGTGCACTAGCCCTAAGATGGTTTGATAACATGCATCGTTATGGTAATTAAACACAGGGCAATGCAAACTACCCTGAAGGATTAGCGCGACCAACTATTTCTTGTCATCGATCTCTCGGGCAATGACCACAGCACGGACAGCGGCATGGGAATCGATTTCTGGGGCGATGTCCACATGACTGACCGCGACATCGGAATCGATCTCTGGGGCGATGTCCACATGATGGACAGCGGCATCGGAATCAATCTCCGGGGCGATGCCAACAGGACGGGCCACGACATCGGAATCATCAAGGACAACCACCGGCACCTGCACAACACTAACATATTAGCAAGCACATTGCAAATAATCAAAAAGCAAGCACATTGCAAATAATCAAAAACCACAACTATGGTAATAAGCCATTATTTTTACCTTGTGCAGCTCACCGGGGGATCTCATCCCTCCGGGGGCCATCTCCTCGTCCTCGATGGGGGCCATCACCTTGCCAGGGGAATACCGCTTCTCAACGGCGACTATCTCCTCAAACTCAGTCTTGAGCCTCACATAGGTGGCAATCAGAGCTCCTAGGGTAGGCACGGTGGGGCCCTTGCTGTTCGTCCAACTTTCTTTGAGGAGTTCGTTCGCCAACGTCCTCAACTCTTTGGCCAGTGCTTGTTTCTTGGAGTTCTTCGTCTCCATGGGTTGGCCAGCCAACATGGTTAACTCGTTGGTCGGTGCTCGCTTCCTGGAGATTGCTGTCTCCAGTGGGTTGTCCGCCGGCAACTCTTTGCCTAGTGCTCCAGGATCCATCAATGAACTGACAAACAAAAAGCAATCGAAAGGAAACAACAATCACAATGAAAACGGGAAAAGAATAGGATGTGAGAATCGGTTGGTGCTTCGCAAAAATAAGATTATTGGAATGAAAATATAGCAGCATAACTGATCCGCCCACCTTTCCTTCGTCGGTAGAGAAGAAAAATGGCAGAAGTGAGTAGCCTAGAGTGAGGTTTTCTTCAAGAAAGGGAAGAAAGGGCTTGAACGAGTGTTCCAATGAAATGATGGTTGCTTCATCCAGTCCAACTTGGAGGCCACCTTACCACTGCTGGTAAAGGTGTGGGTTTTGTGATATGACGGGTCATGCCGGCCACACCGGGGTGACAGGTGAGTCTCGACTGTAGCACCTCGCTGTGATTTGGTGGATGGCACGCCGGCCCGGATGCTTTGAAATGTCATTAACTTGATTTTAGTCTCTTTAGTATTTGGATCCAAGCATGGATGAGGCTAACAAGTTTTAGTCCCACAACTTTTAGTCATGCGACTAAAACGTATCGAAGCACTCTCTCAGGCTGGTCATAGTGGGGAGTAACTTAGACTAGTGTCATGCATATGAGACTAGTGTAAGTTACTACCTCCATAGTGCAAAGTAACATAGTAGTAGTATCATAGATTGCTTCATTTATTATCTCATAGACTCATTTTGCCTCGGAAAGCGCTATGTTACATTAACATATTATGTTACCACAAGCACCTCTTTCCTCATTAAATACTTGCCACATAAGCAAAATTGTCTTGGGATGTGTTAAGTTACTAGCTAAGTTACTCCCACTATGGCTAGCCTCAATATTGTGCACCGCGACCAAGGCGGAGAGGAAAACGAGAGAACTATGTATTTAATGCATGAGTTTAATTAGGGTAGTTTTGTAAAGTATGAGATACATTCCTCCAATCGCAAAATGCCTTGGTTCATGAGAATTGAGATTTGAGCCCTATAAACCGGAGGGGAGGGGGTACTGCACACGGTGTAGTCTAGTCACTTGTTTTTTTAGCCGAAGTCTAGTCACTTGTTGAAATCTCTAGAAAGGCAAATACTCCTTTCCGGTTTACAGGTCTATACTACTCCCTCCGTCTAGGTGTGTAAGTCATCTTACGAAAAGCAAATAGTCCCAAAACACTTAGGCACAGTGATTTAACTTCTACCTTGTTTCTTGTTTCTTGACATACATATCAACCAATAAGAGATGAGAGATGTGCATGCTTTTAATAACTTGCAATGGCTAGTTCATTGCATGGAATACTATTAATTAGCAAATAAACATTGGTGACCCCAGGAGGAAACGGTGCTAAGCGCGTGGACCTATGCAGAATGAGTATCAACCAATGGATAATGGAGTTTAATTGTTAAACAATAGCAATTTTGTCTCATGCAAGAGCCTGGCTAGTACTCCAAGGAACCGCACCACGCGAGCGTTCGCAACTGCCACGTTCGGTTTGCACTTGGCTCTTTGCCTCTTTGAGAAGACGAAAAATGATGTTACTCCTACTTCTACAATATCGAATCCACTGCTGCATGTCCGTCCACCTCGTGCGGGAGGGATAGCGTGTAGCGAAAGTTTCTACTTACTGCTCCTGCCTTCGCGTCCATGACAGGTGGGCCCAACAGGTGGTTGGCCCACCTGTCATGCAGCCAAAGGCAGGTGCAGTTAAGGCACCGGAGCTCAGTCCGCGAGGGAGAGGGCGTCATAGTAATGAAATTTCTCGGGCTTGTATGAGTTGACGCGACACATCGAAGCACTGCATTTGATAAAACTCTTTTTACACATTTCAAATGGGCTACTTCGTATGTAGGAGTAGACATATTCTGCTTCGTATGTACTCCCTCCGTTCCAAAATATTAGTCTTTTTAGAGATTTCACTATGAACTACTCCCTCTGTAAACTAATATAAGAGCGTTTAGATTACTAAAGTAGTGATCCAAACGCTCTTATATTACTTTACGAAGGGAGTACATACAAAACAAAATGAGTGAATCTACACTCTAAAATATGTCTATATACATCCGTATGTAGTTTGTAGTGGAATACCTAAAAAGACTTACATTTAGGAACGGAGGGAGTAGTCACTTGTTGCAATCTCTAAAAAGACTTATATTTGGAAACGGAGGGAGTACAATGCATGCATGCATGCCGTGACTTTCCTTTTGATACTTGCATGTGTTGATTTGATGCACCTTGCCAAATTCTGACTATAAATTTAACTAACCAAATTTTCATCCATGTCATAAAAAATTACGGGGCTGTTTGGATTGTGACTATGTTTGTCTTATGTTGCCACATTAATTTTCCCACACTTGCCACACTTGCCTAACCTGAGTTGCTCAAATTGTTAGACACACTTTGGCTTGCCTAAGGGTATCTTGCCACAGTTTTTGTGTCTATGACATGTGGGGTTCACTGCTAATAAAAAAAATTCTTGTCTTAGGTGTGGCTAATAAAAAAGACTTATATTTAGGAACGGAGGGAGTAGAAAATATAAATAATAATGCATGTTGGGGCAACCCACGTGTCGGTGTCAAAACCGGCGGATCTCGGGTAGGGGCTCCCGAACTGTGCGTCTGGGCGGATGGTAATAGGAGACAAGGGACACGATGTTTTTACCCAGGTTCGGGCCCTCTTGATGGAGGTAAAACCCTACTCCTGCTTGATTGATATTGATGATATGGGTTGTACAAGAGTGGATCTACCACGAGATCAAGGAGGCTAAACCCTAGAAGCTAGCCTATGGTATGATTATTGTAAAGGTTGTGTCTCCTACGGACTAAAACCCTCTGGTTTATATAGACACCGGAGAGGGCTAGGGTTACACAGAGTCGGTTACAATGGTAGGAGATCTACATATCCGTATCGCCAAGCTTGCCTTCCACGCCAAGGAAAGTCCCATCCGGACACGGGACGAAGTCTTCAATCTTGTATCTTCATAGTCTTGGAGTCCGACTGTCCGGACACCCCCTAGTCCAGGACTCCCTCAGTAGCCCCTGAACCAGGCTTCAATGACGATGAGTCCGGCGCGCATATTGTTCGGCATTGCAAGGCGAGCTCCTCCTCCGAATAATTCATAGAAGATTATGAACGCCAGGATAGTGTCCGGCTCTGCAAAATAAATTCCACATTCCACCGTAGTGAGAATAATATGTACACAAGTTCAATCTGCTGACGTATTATGTGGCATGACGTCACACCACTACCAAGCCTTTACTTGAATCGTGTTTTATAATACCACCTCAGCGTGTTTAGCGAAGCGGTTTCCTTGGCACGTCTTGTCGAAGCAGAGATCATGTTCCCCTTATTCCGGGATTCCCATCAATACGGACGTGGGTAACCCAACCATGCCCGTTGCTACGCCCCCTCTATCGGAGGCGAGTCCCGAACGGTCACGGGGACGGCTCTTGGTATTCCCCTTCTTTATAACGGGACCAAGGCTCGTTTCTTTTCTTCAATCCTCAATCGAATCCACTCCCTGCCCCGAGTTCCAACACCCAGAGCCCCAGATTCGAGCGCTTCAGACCTTCAACAATGTCCGGCCCCGACCTACAGGGCCGGTGGATGCCTTCTTCCGTCACGGAAGAAGACGTGCTAAAGCTGCGAGAGGCCAAGTACCTGTCTTACGAGATTTCGCATAGGTTGCCCGCCAAAGGGCAAGTCATCCCCACCCCCGAGCCCGACGAGTATGTCGTGTTTGTATCCCACCTCCGTCGGGGTTTAGGCTTCCCGATGGATCCTTTTGTGAGAGGGCTCATGTTTTACTATGGGTTGGAATTCCACGACTTGGCTCCGGAGTCCATCCTCCATATCTCTTCATTCATTGTCGTTTGCGAAGCCTTCCTCCGCGTCACCCCTCACTTCGGCTTGTGGCTTAAGACCTTCGACGTGGAGCCGAAGATGATCGAGGGGCGTCAAGCAGAGTGCGGCAGGGCGGTTGTAAGCAGAAGGGCCAACGCTCCATGGCCCGAGGGCTCTTTTCAGGAGGAGCTCGGCTTGTGGCAGCAGGAGTGGTTCTACATAACCGCTCCCAGGGGCAGCAGGCAGAAGCCGCCGCCCATCTTCCACTCGGGCCCTCCGCAGCGGCTGATGTCATGGGTCAGCCAAGGGCTCAACTGGGGTCCGTCAAAGGACGTGCCCTTATTGCAGGGCCGGATTCAAGACCTCCAGGCGAGGGAGATCGACCTGGTCGTGGTGATGCAAGTCATGCTGATTAGGCGTCTCCTGCCCTGCAAACACCGTCCTCTCCGGCTGTGGGAGTTTAATCCAGAGGGACCACGAATTCTCCAACACTTCATGGGTACGACACCCATGGAGATGTACAAACTGTTCTTCGGCTCGTGAGAAGCGTGTCCGAAATTGACCGAGGACGCCGGCCTAAGCTGCGATCGCCCGGATACACAAGTAAGTAGTTCCGTGTCCGGACATACCGTTTGTTTGCCTTTCTATGATTCGCTTTTTGACCAACTGCCGTCTAAACAGGAGTGGATAGCGCAAGCAAAGCTGATACGGTGTCCGGCCCCCCTCCCAGAGACCGCGCCGGATCCCGTGCTGGTCAGGATGCTGGAGGTTACGCCTTCAGAGGAAGGCGAAGGGGAGAACAGAGCAACTACCGCCTCAACCAAGGAGGCTTTTGAGGAAGGGGGGTCGAGAATCCCTCCTTCCAAGGGGAGAAGAGGACCGCCTCTGAAAACCTGGAGGCCAAAGCCCCGAAGCGGGGGAAGAGATCTTCACCAGAGGGTCCCGCGTCCGGAGAGACTCCGGCCGCACAGTCTCCCCTAAAGGAGCAGCCCTCCAGCGAGCCGTAAGTAGAAAAAAGGGAGTTTTGTAATAAGGGACATCCCTATTTGTGCTTTTGAGGATAACTTAAGTTTTTACCTTGTAGTTCGGATCTCCGTCCTTCTCAGATGATCTCGTCTTCGGGGGAACTCCGTCCGGAGATGATGGAGAGCAAGACGCCTCCATCTGCCGCCCCATCGGATAGGGCGGACGAGCCTGAAGTGTCATCACGGAGGGTATCCCCGGGTCCGGCAGGGCTGAATAGTTCGGCACCAACTGGTGTGCGGCCGGAGGAGCTGAAGGATCTGCTTGAGAGGGCGTCCGTCTCAGAAGGCCACCGTACACTGATGAGTACGGTGATTGAAAGAATTTCATCCGCCGAAGGCGGATTGCGTGATGCCGTCAGGAGTTTGCTGGCGGGGTTTGAGGTACGTAAAAATGACATACCCTTTGACAGTTTTACACATAAAGTGCGCCCTGTGTAGATAGTAGCCCCTGAGACTCGGTAGGGTGTCGAGAACGACAGCGTGCCGAGGATCAAAATCCCAGGTATTGATTGACGCCTTTCCTAAGTAGGTGGCGGATAGGTCGGTGGCTAGCCGGACTGATGGAGTTGCCGAACTGAAGCGGCAACTCGACGTTGCAGATGCGGACATCGCGCTGGTCAATAAACGACTTGACGAGTCACAAGGTAGGTTTATTCTCCGTGGTCACCTAGTAAGGGAGACAAAGCCCACTCCTTACAACATGTGTGTTCAATGTAGATGGTGCCGCTGCTGTGGAGAGCCTTCGGGCAGAACTTGCTCAAGCCAAGGAGCAAGCCAGAGTGATGCGGCTGCCTCGAGGGCGGCCGAAGAGCTAGAAGCTGAAAGGGCTGCACACTGCCGAAGCATGGAGGAGATGGCCGAAATGGCCATGAAGTTGAAAGATGCTACCAACCGCAATGATGTTCTTGGAAAGGAACGCCTAGCGGAGCGAGAAGTCCTGGGTAAGGCCACCGCCGAAGCCAAGGATGCCCGCTCTGCAATGTGGGCTATAAAGGAGGAGCTGCGCCAGGCCAGAGACATTGTGGCTGGCAAGCCCTTTCTGCTGCACCGAAGGTTTACAGATCCAAAGTATGCTCAGCTTGGCCAGCTGTGGGGTCCGGAGGATCCTTATATGGACTTAGCGGCGAGTGCGGCAGATGCCGTTGTGCACTTCCGAAGTCAGGAGGATCACAAGACGGAAGAGCTGTTTTGGTCTCAATTCCATAGTCCGGAGCGTTCACTTCCGCTGACCGATCGGCTGGCCGAGTGGGCTGAACTGTATAGGTTGTCCGGACTAGCCATGATGGATATTGTGGCTCATGTCTGGCCGGATAGGCCCAAGCCGAAGAGTTATTTTGGCTTACTGCAGCAATTCCTTGGGGCGGTGCCACATATCAAGGCGATGAAGCGGTCGGCTTGCATAGAAGGTGCGCGGATGGCCCTCGCCCGTGTGAAGACACATTGGACAGAGATGGATGCCACCGCTGTTGCAACCCAGGGTTCGGACGAGAGCCGGTTACCCGCCGAGCACTATTTTGGGGAAGTTCTGCGTGGTGCTCGTGTAATAGAGTCGTAGTGCTCAAAAAATGTCATGTTCAAGTGAACATTTTGGTGTGTAAAACGATGTTTATGATGTCAGTGCTTTTTTGTACTTGTGCGTTCAAGTATTGAAATATCTCATGTGCGGCCGTTTATGTATACGTGTGTATAACCTGAAAGATGGCAATCGTCGGCTTCAGCCCCCACGCACAAGGTGCGGGGGTGTTCGCAAAATAGCGCATTTTCCCACTTAATCCGACGTCTCGGTCCTGTGAAGGAGGTGGTAGTGTAGCAAACGAGGCAACCGGACTATAATGCTTTATCACTTTCACTTAGCCATAGGAGTTCGAGGGTGGGGCTACGATATAGCCCCTAGGGGCACCGCGCTCTCTGAATTCGGGGCGTATATGTGCCTGACCGGGAAACGGTCCTTCGTCAAAGCGGGGGAATTCTAAACATTCCGGTAGTCGATCGAGTGGTTGACCAGTCTCTCGCTGTATCATGACAGTCAGTTTTCGGCTTTCTCTACTGAGGTGCTCGCCCGGCCGAACCGGGGCACAATCGCAATAGTTATCCTGGTGCCGTGTTAGTCGATGATACGGAACGTAAGGCAGCAAAACACAGGAGCCGAGCAAACCCAACATTTGACCAAAGACATGATTCGGAGCTGATGCATATAAGGCCTAACTCGAGACGCCGAACACTCCCTAAGGTATTCGGTCTTTATGATAGTGGGCAGAACAATGCCCTAAGCCCCTAGTGTCCAGGTACACGCAAGGTCCTCTGACGCGGCCAATGCCAAAACGTCAGTCTCCTCTCCGGTTATAATTAAAAACCAGGGGATATGTAGCAACAAGCGACAGTAAAAAAGGTTTACGCAGGGTCTTAATCTGAAAAGAATCCTTGCAACGGGTCCCTACTGCACGTCTGCGCCTGTGTCTCCGTTGTGCTGTATCCTAGACGGGTGTAACACGCTGTTCATCTGTAAAAGAGAGGAACTTAGTTTGAAAAGTAATTGTGCAAAAACTGAATTAAAGATCGAAATATGAATGAATGAATGAAGCTGAGCTTATATTAGCTCATGCACACAACCCCTTGTAAAGGGGTGTTTGGCTAGGGAGCCCCTAGCTTGTTTTATGCCGGATTCGTCTAGCCGTGTCCGGGGTCTTGAACGACCTTTTAATGCGTGGACCGGGCATTTTAAGTGTAAGCGACGCGTAGTGTGGTATTGCGTTAAAGTGGACAAAAGCTTCACATCCCAATAGTGCTTGATGGCTACTTTTGAATGGGGCGACATGAAAGATTAGCTTTTCGCGTCTGAAGTTGTTGGGTGACCCGAACACAACTTCTAGTAGTAAGGAGCCCGTGCACTTGGCGTAGGGGCCTGGTGTCACTCCTTTGAAGGAAGTGCGGCTATGTCGAATTTTAGTAAGGTCTATCCCCAACTTGCGGATTGTGTTCGGATATAGCAGGTTTAAATCGCTGCCGCCGTCCATCAGGACTTGTGTAAATTGTAGTCCGTCGATTATAGGATCCAATATCAGAGCAGTCCATCCTGCGTTTCGAATACTTCTGGAATAATCCAGGTGGTCGAAAGTAATTGGTTTTGACATCCAATCTCGAGGTTCCGCTAGGGTGGACCGTGCGACGCCTACTTTGGCGGGTGCCGCACTATTGTTCCGTATTAGCACATGAAGTGAATTTACTGTTTTGACTTCTTGTGGGAAAGTGTTCTGTTTTCCGGCGCTCTGCTGGTGGGGTTCGTCATCATCCTCGCTTGGCGCGTCGAGCCCCTTGTGTTCGGCGTTGAGTCGGCCGGACTGTTTGAAGACCCAACAATCTCGGTGGGTGTGGTTTGCAGGCCTTCCGGAGGTGCTGTGGATTTGACATATCCGATCCAAAATTTTGTTTAAGTTGGATAGCTCTTCACTGTTGTCCTTAAGAGGCAGTGCTTTGTTGTTCGGCCGCGAGCTTTTGAATCCGGCATTGACCGCCGTATTCTTCGGGCCTTTTTCTTTATTTTGGCGCTGGTCCTTTCTGCGCCGTGATTTTTCGTTTCCATCTCTGATCTCGGATGTACTCGGGTCGCTGGTGCTGCGTCTTGCTAGCCAGCTGTCCTCCCCTGTGCAAAAGCGTGTCATGAGGCTTGTTAGCGCGGCCATAGTTCTCGGCTTCGCCTGGCTGAGGTGTCTGGCGAGCCATTCGTCTCGAACATTATGTTTAAAAGCTGCTAAGGCTTCGGTGTCCGGACAGTCGACTATTTGGTTCTTTTTGGTAAGAAACATGTTCCAGAATTTGCGCCCTGACTCTCCGGGTTGTTGAGTTATGTGACTTAAATCGTCTGCATCCAGAGGTCGGACATAGGTCCCTTGAAAATTTGCTCTAAACGCATCCTCGAGCTCTTCCCAACTTCCAACAGTATTTTCTAGGAGGCTTTTGAGCCAATGCCGAGCTGGCCCTTTGAGCTTGAGGGGTAGATATTTTATGGCGTGGAGATCATCTCCTCTAGCCATGTGTATGTGCAGTATGTAATCCTCAATCCAGACTCCGGGGTCTGTTGTTCCGTCGTATGCCTCTATGTTTATGGGTTTGAATCCCGCTGGAAATTCATGATCCAGCACCTCGTCGGTGAAACATAGTGGGTGTGCGGCGCCCCTGTATTTAGGCGTGCCGTTATCTTCAAGCATGCGGCGTGTTGTGTTGCTTCCTGGGGCCCTCTTTTTTGGCCCATAAATGGACCTGACTGGGCCATCTGTTTTGTGAGGATCGTGTGTCGTCTTGTGTGCGGTGCCGCTTGACGCTTTTGGCCTGTCGTCTGGTCGTCTATCCGGCCAGGCGGCCTCTTTGCTTTTTGACTGTGGGGGCTCTATGGCCTCCTCGTCGAATTCTGGCAGCAGCTTGCGCTTCGGGTAGCTCTTTGTTTGGTGGCTATTGCCATATTTGTCTGCGGTCTTGAGTACTTTGCTCCACCTCATTCTGGGTATGTCTTCCGTTGTTTTGAGCTTCGGTTTTTCCTTTTTCAGACTTCTTGCAGTGGCGACAAGTCTTTTGTGAAGGTTCTTATGCTCCAGTGGTGTGTCCGGCGTGAGGTCGTCTTCGCCGGGCATGGATTGATTATCCGATTCGTCCTGCTCGGATGGTTGCTTGGTTGCATGTTCGTCGTCCACTGGTTTGCCCTGCTCTATTGCTGGGTCATTCGGAGTGCTGTTTTTGTCGAGGCGGGACTTAGGGCGGCGTCTGCATCGCCGTTTTGGTTGTTTGTCAGCGGAATTATCCTTTGCCGCGTCCCGTTGTTCCTCATTATCGCTTCCTTTTGGGGTGTCCACCATATATACATCATGGGTTGGGGTGGCCTTCCATTGCTCGGTAGGCTCTGGTTCTTGGTAGTCTCCGGCATCGTCATCCATACTGTCGGTGTCTTCGGAGTCATAGTCTAGCATGTCGGTTAAATCATCAACAGTGGCTACAAAGTGGGTGGTGGGTGGGCTTCGAATTTCTTCGTCGTCCGCATCCCAACCGTCCTGCCCGTAGTCCGGCCAGGGTTCTCCTGATAACGAGAGATGCTTTAGCGAATTTAGGATGTCGCCAAAGGGTGAGTGCTGAAAGATGTCTGCGGCGGTGAACTCCATGATCGGCGCCCAATCGGATTCGATTGGTAGGGGCGCAGGAGGTTCGGAGTCCGGCGCCTCGGAGTCACGAGCTTTACAAGGGACAAGATCAGTATTCGGCTCCATCGCCGTGGAAGTTGCAGCTTCCGAGGCGGTGTCTAGCCACCTGTCCTCGATCTGCGCGGTCGGCTCCGAACAATGAGTCAGAGCGGACTTGTGTGCGGCCTCCACGGTACTGTCCGATGGCAGAGCTAGATCATGCCCATCGTGACAGTGTGGCATGCTCGGCTGTGGCTCGACCCCATCGAAGATCAAGTCCCCGTGGAGGTCAGCCGTGAAGTTTGGGCTTCCAAACCTGACCTGATGGCCAGGGGCGTAGCTTTCGATCTGCTCCAGATGGCCAAGTGAATTGGCTCGCAGTGCGAAGCCGCCGAACACAAAGATCTGTCCGGGGAGAAAAGTCTCACCCTGGATGGCGTTGTTGTTGATTGAAGAAGCCATCAAGCCTATCGGTGATGACACAGAGGAACTCTCAATGAAAGCACCAATGTCGGTGTCAAAACCGGCGGACCTCGGGTAGGGGGTCCCGAACTGTGCGTCTAGGCGGATGGTAACAGGAGACAAGGGACACGATGTTTTTACCCAGGTTTGGGCCCTCTTGATGGAGGTAAAACCCTACTCCTGCTTGATTGATATTGATGATATGGGTAGTACAAGAGTGGATCTAGCACGAGATCAAGGAGGCTAAACCCTAGAAGCTAGCCTATGGTATGATTGTTGTAAAGGTTGTGTCTCCTACGGACTAAAACCCTCTGGTTTATATAGACACCGGAGAGGGCTAGGGTTACACAGAGTCGGTTACAATGGTAGGAGATCTACATATCCGTATCGCCAAGCTTGCCTTCCACGCCAAGGAAAGTCCCATCTGGACACGGGACAAAGTCTTCACTCTTGTATCTTCATAGTCTTTGAGTCCGGCTGACGATGATAGTCCAGCTGTCCGGACACCCCCTAGTTCAGGACTCCCTCACCACGTTTCCGCTAATTTTAGCCGTGGGCTTGTTCACAATTTTTACGAGGGGGTGGTTGTTCATTTAATGGAGGGACTTGTAGTACTACCAGACTTGAACGATACAAAGTGCGACCTGGCACACCATAACACCACTTGGAACAAGCGGGTAGCTATCTCAAAAAACAATCAGCAACTAAAAAACCCGCGACCTGGCATGTAGTATAGTACACAATTTTAAATGATTGTTTTGACGGAGTGAAAAAGGAAAACTACCCCACTACATATATATAGGCCGGAGCCTCCGCGCTTGCTTGCTAGGGCTGCTCTATTCACACACTCTCATCCTCTCCAGATCTAAACAAGATAGGGGTAGTAACCCTGTCTTTCTCCCTTCAAAAAACACTGGCTTTCTGTCCTCACTGCTAGTTACAGATCCGGACGTATCCCCCTCCGCCGGTGAAGGCGAGGAGGGGCAGCATTTAGGTCGTCGTTGACACCGAGGGAGGAGACCCACTGCCGGCCGCACCGTTATCTTTGGCCGAGCACCGGTGCGAGAGGTCCTCCGATCCCTTCATCGTTGCCTGTGGGCGGATCCGGCCTCCCGCCGCCCACGTATCCACATCCCGACGACCTTCAGGTATATCTTCGTTCGAAACCGCCTTAGCTCTACTTCCCCAGCTCGCTACGTCGCTGCATGTGCATCATTTTCTACCTCTCAGCCCCTCTTGATCGGATGGTCCAACATCACCTATTTTTTTCTTCTATTGTTAGAGGTAAAGCTACTTCATGGAGTCAAATCTTGTACTCCCTCCGTCCGAAAATACTTGTTATTGAAATAAAGTGGGGGTGGGGGAATTTAGTATGTACATCGGACTTGGTACAAACATGAAGGAAAGGGGATGAAAGTAGTACAGACTGGTCATCCAACCGGTCTCTTGGTCGAAAAGGGAAATATAGGGGTAACGCTGTACACAGTGGTATGACCAGGACTAGATTTGGTATCCACACATAGGAGTAGGTGGCTAGAGTGAACAAAAATGGGACCAACCCAGATATGTTTCTTTGATGTTTGTTTCTCAGGGAAACAAACTATGAATCACCACTTTATGCCCCTGTTTACGTACATGGTGCTGTACTGCAGGTGCACCCACTGTCCCATGCCCTTATACCAAATATTTATCTCCGGTCGGAATAAAGTGGCAGAAAACATAGGTCTTCATGAAAATAGAGGAATAGGAAATGAATGTAGGTATAAAACTATGGATCAGCGAACCGGAGGAAACTGTCAAGAGAATGTGTTCGGATGGACTACGAAATATACAGATTTGTTTTTTTAGAGTAGCATGCTTGGCAGTATGAGATGCTATTTGTTTATTTAGCTACACAGTGACTACTCTTGTCCTCACCTCACGTACCACACATAGGTTGATTTTTTTATTCCGGCAAACACAACACAGCAACCTGTCTAACGCATGACAGTGAGCGCCTGCCTCGGGCTTCTGCCCAAAAAATGAGCAGCGCGTGGATGTTTCTAATTCGATGGAATCAGTACTACCAGACCAGCTTTCCTATGAAACACTATTCACCTTTCCCGTGTTCCGAACGGTTGGAAGGGAAATAATACGGTAGGAATTGTGTTCCTACGAAAATCCTGCACCAAACATGTGAACCGAATGCAGCCTTAGCTGTTCTTAATATAATGTCCCTGGTAAAAATGAAGCCATGCCACTGTTTTTGCCTGTAATTGTTTGAGACTCTGACAAGTTTAGCCAGATGTTTTTGCCTGTAATTGTTTGAGACTCTGACTGTTTCCTCTGTGCCTTTTTGTGCAAACAGGGATATCCAATTCACTTGGTTGCTGTTGTGACCTTTTGGTGCACTGCACAAAACTCTTCTTAAAAGAAGTGACTTTTGTGCTGTTTAACTGGAATGTCAGATGGAACAGTTGGTTCATTTTGGTGGAACTGCACAAAGGGAGATCTGTGTTCCAATCCTCATCATCCATATTGGCGCCATAACCTTCCTTTAGGTAAGATTGATATTTAATGCATGTGTTCATCTCTATTTTCTGACTGCCATGAGAAAATAATGCTGTTTTTTACTAGTCACTTGTACTCCCTCACTAACAAAACCAATTCTGAATTAGAAGGCCAATCATGTACTTGGTTTCAGCAACTGGTGAGGAGAAAGAGAAACATAGCATGAAGAGGAAGAAGAAGAAGAATAAACAGTGCCAAGGCGATCTTGCTGAAGCCAGAGGCCTCAGTCGAGGCTATTCAAGGGCTCCGGCAATGACTACCTTACATGTGTGACGTTCCTCCAGGGAGCCCTTCCACTTATGCTGTCTCACTTAATTAATTAGGAGCACTTAAGTACCACTAATTTATTATTGCCTAATTTTCTTGTTGGAGTTAAACAAATCTTTAGTAGGACCCTATGCTGAATCATGTACGTATGAATGTTTGTCTATGGAGGTGAATCATGTGGTGGAGCAAGGAGGGAATATTATTAGTGTCATGACATAATAGTGCTATTGTTTTGCATGTCAATTTATTGCCATTGGTTCAATGAGGCAATGATTTGCGTATTGTCCGTCATGAATTTGATGCTACTGTTTGAGTAATATGCTAATGTCTTCCTATCCTTTATCACTAAGATAATGAAGGTTTCACCTTGTTCCTACTTGTGCAAACAGGGATCATGTTGTGCCAATCATACATTTTAGTGGAACTACACAAGAAAATACAATGAACTGTATCCCAGCTAGTGCTTTAACTCTGCTGGAAGTTCTTGATAATCTTTCGATATAATCTCAGCACTGGTAAACAAGAGTGATTTCAACCATACATTTGAAGTGCACAAAAATATATACTATTGTGTGATTCCAGTGAGTGATTTATCATCTCTTATGGGACTACATGAATAAGCTTTTTTTCTCAGGTTGGTACGGGCCTAACGCCTTCATCCATATTAGTTTGCTGTCATCTCTATTTGTATCGTGCTACTGTCATGAGAAACTCCTTTATCTTTGCACTTTTAAGTTTTGCAACCTATGATAAATGGCAATGCTTTGAGTGTTGAGTTGAGCTAATTGGCACTGATTAAATAAACTAATACCTCTCTTTAAGCAAGACTACTATGTTGCTAACTTTACCCATTAAGATAATGAGGGTGCTTCTATTTGTTAGTGTATGTTTCATCAACTAGTCCCACTATTACAGTAATCTCACTCTCTCAATATATGTGCCAACAGGGATGCTCGATTTTGGTGGAACTGCACAAAAACTTTGGGTGCTTCATTGCCTCGACAGCTTTCGTCCTTTCCTGTTAGTCGCTAATCTCTGCTTGCTTTCTTCCTTTGCTGTCAGTCGCTTGGCTTGTCTCGGATTCCAGTCAAAGGAAATAGTAATTGATATGCTACCTCACACAGGTTGGTACTGGTCTTTATCCTGATTATTGTGCCTGTCATATGTATTGGTAATTTGGTATTGTGCTACTGTTTGCCAATTTCATAAAGGAGTAATTTGGAGCCTGAACTCGCAGGCAAATCATTACATCGGGTGATTTCAGTAGAACTGCACAAAATGATCAGATGGACAGGTACTTATGCTGCTGCTATGTACTCCAAAGTTTACTCAGACAAGCATCGATGTTGACAAGTAGTGCCTATATTCATTCGAGTATCAACCGGCGTTAACCAATTGTCAAACCCCAAGTATTAGGAGAGTGAACGCCAAAAATATTGCTTGGTGCATAGCCCAGAAAAACGCAGTCTAGTCTTTGGTCCCAACTTGTGCCTTTTGGTTATCGGCACATATGGTCGTGAACTATATGGCATGGAGTCTAAAGATTCCAGACAAGTTGGTTGACACGTATATTCATCTGGGACTTAATCAGTCTGCACGCCAAGGATGCTCCATTTCTTTTGAACTGCACAAAAAATTTGGGTGGTTCATTTTCTCAACCGCCTCCTTTCTCGTCTGCAATGTAGAATTTTGGCGAGATACAGGACCAAGATGAGCCAGTAAACTAGTTGGACGAAAGTAGTGGCCAAGTTGCTCAAACCTCCATCGGCACGAGGCCACTATTTGAGGATAAACCTACAAGCAAAGTTCAGATTGTCTGTGCTGCCTCTTATGTACTCGAAAGTTTACTCGTACAAGAACTAATTTTAGCAAGAAGTACCTCTGATTGAACACAATTACCAGTCTGTACCCTAGGTAATTAAAGTTCGTCCATGGATCATATTGGCTGTGATCTCAATCATTTGGATGCATAAACATACTGAACATGTGTATATCTGAATCTTTTTGTGAATTATGTATGAATATTGTCGTGTGATCTATCAATCATTTGGATGCATATTTATGCTGAGCTTGTGTATATATGAATCTTTTGAGTTGTTGATAGTGAATGTTGGCTATGAATATGAACGTGTCCTGTGAACCTGAGTTTGATATGAATTGCAACAGAACCAGTTATAACCCTTCTCCTCCTCTCAATCTACGACTCCACTGCTGCATTTTCCCATCTCCGAGTCGTTCCCGTTCGGGGCCTCGCCGTCGTCCACCGCCTCGCTGTGTTCGGTGCGGTGTGGTCAACAAACAAGAGTCATTGGAAGAGGACTGTATGTGGAGAGCCTGACGGCTGGGACCCACGAGATCCATGGTCGCACGCAAGGAAAGTTCCTCCTGATTAAGCTGAAAAAAATGTTTCCTACACCTGACAGCTGGGACCCACCAGCTGTATCTTCGCATGGAAGGAAGTGCCTCCTTATTTTGTGAAAAAAATTATTCATCCCGTTGACAGCTGGGACCCGTCAGATTTGGTGACTGACTTGTGGGCCTGCTAAGCGGACGTGTATGCACGACTTTGTCAACTTAATCAACAAATGATTCTAGCAGCTAGACCGTTGGATGTTAATCCAACAGCCGTGCTCCTTCTTCAACCTCTGTTCTTGCTCCTGTCTCCCGTGGGCGGCACCGCGGCTGTGCTGCCGCGCACCTGAACTAGTGAAGTTTCCCACTCCTCTCCATCTGCGACTCCACTGCCCCGTCTTCCCCATCTCCGGGTCGTTCCAGTCTAGGTGCGCTCGACACGGTGTGGTCAACGTGGTCAACAACCGAGAGTCATCAGAAGATGACTGTACGTGAGAGGCTGACAGCGGGGACGCACCATGCCCATGGACGCATGCATGCAACGGAACGCGGCGAGGTCAACATGGTCAAGGAACGACTTCCATCGGAAGTATACTGTACGTGGAGAGTCTCAGCTTGGTCCACGGCCGCAGCAAGTAAGTGCCTCCTTATTACGCGGAAAATAATGATTCCTCCAACTGACAGAAGGGACCCACTGGATGGGCCACCGTATTTTGCAAAAAAAACGTTTGCCCCCTGACTGCTGGGACCCACCTGATGGGCCAACGTATTTCGCGAAAAAAACGTCCCCCCGCTGTCAGCTCGGACCCACCGGAAGTGCCTCCTTATTATGCACAAAAAAATGAATACTCCCCCTGCTAGCTGGGACCCACCTTGGTTGGAGGCTGACTTGTGGGCCTACTAAGTTGACGGGGACGAAGGGCTTTGTCAACTTAGTCAAACTAGTGAACCCTCATACTCCTCTCCGCGCGGACTTCCACTGCCTCGTCTTCCCCGGCTCCACGTTGTCCGCTTCCTAGGCCTCGCCGTCGTCCACCGCCGTGGTGCTCTCCGCGCGGCGTGGTCAACCTGGTCAAGGAATGACTTCCATTGGAAGAGTACTGTACATGGAGAGGCTGACAGCTGAGTCCACGGCCACAGCCCAGTTTTTTTGTGATTTGCCAAGTAAGTCGCTTTGTCAGGCTTGTTGGGCTGTAAATCTTTCAAGACAAGGAGAGCTTTCATTCGGCTGGCCGAGAAAATGGCCCATCAGTAATGAGAAATGGGCTGCACATTTTTAAAACACATCAAAGCGGCAATTAGTTTCAAATATCTTTTTTTCATTTTGAGATTTTAAATTACATTAATTTTTATGCGTGGAGAATTTGTTGGATTTTATATTGATATACATTTAGTTTTAAAATCAGTTTGAATGTGAGTCGAAATTTCGGGATTAAAAACAGTTCGGACCGCACCGAAATATGCAAAATTTCGTATAATTATTTAACCGTGGCCACAATATGGGCTGTAATGCTAACAAAAAGAATATGGGCTCCAAAAAAAACTTAAGAATTAGCAAATGGGCTGTAAATTATTAGAAATAATGGCAGATGGGCTATATGCTGTTTACCACAGATTTGAGGCTTTCCTAAAAGAAAGGTTGACGCACAAGCAGTGACTGTTGGATCTCTGCTTTTCCTGCTCCAGCCGCTCAAACAAGCACTGGCGGGACTGCCTGCTCCCTCCTCCCCGCGGCCGGCTGTGCTGCCGCGCAGGCCTCACCGCCCCACTGTACTCCCATCGCTGGCCTAGCCATCCCTCTACTCACCCACACCTGCTGTTATTCTCCGGCGACGGCAGACGAACCAGTAAACCCTCGTTCAGTCGTACTCCCCTCCGCGTGGGAAACAACTGCTGAGTCTTCCCTGCCTCCGTATCGTTCCCTTCCTAGGTCTCACCGTCGTCCACCGCCCTGGTGCTCTCGGCGCGGCCTGGTCAACGTGGTCAACGACCGACATGCATCTGAAGTGGACTGTACGCAAGGAAATGCCTCCTTATTACACGCAAAATAATGATTTGTCCACCTGACATCAGGGACCCACCGAAAGGGCCTCAGTATTTTGCGAAAAAAACGTTACTGCCGCTGACAGCTCGGACCCACCAGATATATCTTCGCACGCAAGGAAGTGCCTCCTTATTACGCACAAAAAAATGAATACTCCCCCTGTTAGCTGGGACCTAGTATAGTGGCAGGCTGACTTGTGGGCCTACTAAGTTGACGGGGACGGAGGGCTTTGTCAACTTAGTCAATATGCACGATTCTAGCTCCAGTGACCGTACGATGTCCATCCAACGACCGTAGTGCTTCTTCAACCTCTGGTCTTCTTGCTCCAGCCGCCCAAACCAGCGCCGGTCGTGCCTCGTGCTCCTACCTCCCGTGGCCGGCTGCGATGCGAAGGAGGCCTCACCGCCCCCTACTAATCCCACCGTTGGCCAGGCCATCCCTCTACTCACCCACATCCCTGTTATTCTGCGGCGATGGCATGCTCACACCGCAGCGAACCAGTGAACCCTCGTACTCCTCTACGCGTGGGCATCCACTGCCGCGTCTGCCCCGGCTCCGCGTCGTCCCCTTCCTAGGCCTCGCCGTCGTCACCGCCCTAGTGCTCTCGGCGCGGCGTGGTCAATGTGGTCATGGAACGGCTTCCATCGGACGTGGACTGTACGTGGAAAGGCTGACAACTGGGTCCACGGCTGCAGCAAGGAAATGCCTCCTTTTTACGCGCAAAATAATTATTCCTCCACCTGACAGCGGGGACCCACCGGACAGGCCACCATATTTTGCGAAAAAAGTTTCCCCCCTGACTGCTGGGACACACCAGCTACACCTTCGCACGCAAGGAAGTGCGTCCGGGCAAAAAAAATGATTCGCCCCCCTGACTGCTGGGACCCACCAGCTACATCTTCGCACGCAAGGAAGTGCGTCCGGGCAAAAAAAACAATTCGCCCC
>NC_041389.1:157958769-157964929 GCF_002162155.2 Triticum dicoccoides
CCTGACTGCTGGGACCCACCAGCTACATCTTCGCACGCAAGGAAGTGCGTCCGGGCAAAAAAAAACGATTCGCCCCCCTGACTGCTGGGACCCACCAGCTACATCTTCGCACACAAAGGAAGTGCGTCCAGGCAAAAAAAATGATTCGCCCCTCTGACTGCTGGGACCCACCAGCTAAATTTTCGCATGCAACGAACTGCCTGACAGTCGGGACCCACCTGGTCGAAGCGTACGTAGCGTTGTCATTTTGGTCGCGAACTTGTACGTACATATATACTGGTCGATGTAGAAGCGCGCACGTGTCGTAGTGGAGGCGCGTACGTGTCGTAGTAGAGGCGCGCACGTAGCATGTACACGTACGTACAGCGGCCAGGGTGCAAGAAAGAAAATACGGCCACGTATGTGTACATACGGGCGGGGTCTCGAACGCCTAGTCGCGCATACGTACGGCGAGGGCTCGTGTTCATGGGGAGGCAACGGAATGCGTCGTGTTCATGCGAAGGCAACGGAATGCGTCGTGTTCATGGGGAGGCAACGGAATGCATCGTGTTCATGGGGAGGCAACGGAATGTGTCGTGTTCATCGGGAGGCAACGGAACGCGTGGGAGCCAACCGGCTTGGACGGAACATGCGATGGAAACGAGGCCTGGCGTACCGCAGAACGGAGGAAACGGACCTCCTACGGTCAAAACGGGGGTCTTGTTGATCGGGAGGGGTGTGGCGTACCGCAAAATGGAGGAAACGGACCTCCTACGGTCGAAACGGGGATCCTGTTGATTGGAAGGGGTGTGGTGTACCGCAAAATGGACGAAACGGACTTGTGTTGGAGCGCTACGGTCGAAACGGGAGGGGGGTGGGTGTGGCGTACCGCAAAACGGGACTCCACGGGATACTGTTCATCTCCACCATCGACCTCCTCCAGCCTCCACGGGCTACCGTCAACCTCCTCCAGCCTCCACGGGCTCCTTTTCATCCAGCCTCCACCGCGCGCTACTCCACCGGCTACTGTTCAACCACCCCTCCACGGGCACCCCTCCACGTCTACTGTTCATCCAGCCCTCCACACCACGGGGTCCTATTCAACCACCCCTCCACGGCCACCCCTCTGACGTCTACTGTTCATCCAGCCCTCCACACCATGAGTTCCTGTTCATCCAGAGGCAACGCCACCGCTCACTGTTCATCCAAAACCCCCCCTGCAACACTCACTATTCATCCCAGAGGCAGCATCGATCGGCTTCAGTTAGCAGCAGTAGTGAAGGAATCGCTCCATCGGGTTCAGTTAACAGCCATCGATCGATCGTTCGGGTTCAGTAACGCGTAGCCTGTAGTGCAATCGCTCGGGTTCAGTTAGATCCCAAGGCCTCGCTCGGGTTCAGTTAGAGCCAACGCCTCGCACACACGCGCATATGTACGAGAGAAACGCGCATCGCTCCTCCCCCGACCTCCCACCGTAACCGGCAACTCCCCGAAATTTTCCTCCCCCTCGCTTCTACCACGGTTTTTTCCGTCATGGACGGCCCAAAGAATGTCATGCAGCTGCGTCTCCGGCCCGCCCAGGACGAAAAGCCCATTTTCTGTCATGATTTTTTGTCATAGAAGTAGGAGCCCACCACATCTATGATGATACCGGGTTTTTTTCACAATTATCGCCATAGAAGTGTCATATGTATGATCGAAAAAAAAATTCGTTCGGCCCAAAATGTCACGGATGTGTCTTTTTTTGTAGTGCTCCAGGCTCCTGGATCCGCCTTCCTCCCTCCTTCGCCTTCGAGATGCCGCCGAGGGGGCCTCTTGAGCTCTAGTTGTAGCACGCCGACTGCAGTACCCCCGCGACCAGAGCGGAGGTCGAGGTCGTCGCTCTGGGCAAGGTCTACATGACCCGAGGCTGGGGCGAGATCGCCCGGGTCTACCGAATAGTGGGTGCCCTCGTGATTCATTTTGAATACGACGGCGCCTCCTTGATGCTCTTCAAGCTCTTCGATGCAGAAGGCCGCCGGCTTGAGTGCTGCCCCAGGGGAGGCAGCAGGGACGTCAATGCGGCAAGGGCTAGGCCTGCCACCCGCTTCCCCAATGGCTCTTCTGGCAGCAGCGGATATGCTTGGGGGTCCAGTGACTCTCCCGAGCTTCTCGTGACTCCGGACACGAGTGACGGCAGCTACGAGCCCTGATAACCCACAAGTATAGGGGATCGCAACAGTTTTCGATGGTAGAGTATTCAACCCAAATTTATATATTCGACACAAGGGGAGCCAAAGAATATTCTCAAGTATTACCAGCTGAGTTGTCAATTCAACCAAACCTGGAAACTTAGTATCTGCAGCAAAGTGTTTAGTACCAAAGTAATATGATAGTGGTGGTAACGGTAACAAAAGTAAAGACAGCAAAAGTAATGTTTTTGGTATTTTGTAGTGATTGTAACAGTAGCAACGGAAAAGTAAATAAGCGAGAACCAGTATATGGAAAACTCGTAGGCACTGGATTAGTGATGGATAATTATGCCGAATGCGGTTCTTCATGTAACAGCCATAACATAGGGTGACACAGAACTAGCTCCAATTCATCAATGTAATGTAGGCATGTATTCCGAATATAGTCATACGTGCTTTTGGAAAAGAACTTGCATGACATCTTTTGTCCTACCCTCCCGTGGCAGCGGGGTCCTATTTGAAACTAAGGGATATTAAGGCCTCCTTTTAATAGAGAACCAGAACAAAGCATTAGCAAATAGTGAATACATGAACTCCTCAAACTATGGTCATCACCGGGAGTGGTCCCGATTATTGTCACTTCGGGGTTGCCGGATCATAACACATAGTAGGTGACTATAGACTTGCAGGATAGGATCAAGAACTCACATATATTCATGAAAACATAATAGGTTCAGATCTGAAATCATGGCACTCGGGCCCTAGTGACAAGCATTAAGCATAGCAAAGTCATAGCAACATCAATCCCAGAACATAGTGGATACTAGGGATCAAACCCTGACAAAACTAACTCGATTACATGATAAATCTCATCCAACCCATCATCGTCCAGCAAGCCTACGATGGAATTACTCACGCACGGCGGTGAGCATCATGAAATTGGTGATGGAGGATGGTTGACGATGACGATGATGACGAATTCCCCTCTCCGGAGCCCCGAACGGACTCTAGATCAGCCCTTCCGAGAGAGAGTAGGGCTTGGCGGCGGCTCCGTATCGTAAAACGCGATGATTTCTTCTCTCTGATTTTTTTCTCCCCGAAAGCCAATATATGAAGTTGGAGTTGGCGTCGGAGGGTCTCCAGGGGGCCCATGAGGTAGGGGGTGCGCCCAGGAGGGGGGCGCGCCCCCCACCCTCGTGAACAGGGTCTGGGCCCCCATGGTCTTCATCTTTGGTGAGGATTTTTTATTATTTATTCTAAGATATTCCGTGGAGTTTCAGGTCATTCCGAGAACTTTTATTTTCTGCACATAAAACAACATCATGGCAATTCTGCTGAAAACAACGTCAGTCCGGGTTAGTTCCATTCAAATCATACAAGTTAGAGTCCAAAACAAGGGCAAACGTGTTTGGAAAAGTAGATACGTTGGAGACGTATCAACTCCCCCAAGCTTAAACCTTTGCTTGTCCTCAAGCAATTCAGTTGATAAACTGAAAGTGATAAAGAAAAACTTTTACAAACTTTGTTTGCTCTTGTTGTTGTAACATGAAAAGTCAGCATTCAAGTTACAGCAAATATTATGAACTAACCATACTCACAATAACACATAGGTCTCACAATTACTCATATCAATAGCATAATGAGCTAGCGAGCCATAATAATAAAACTCGGATGACAACACTTTCTCAAAATAATCGTAACATGATATAACAAAATGGTATCTCGCTAGCCCTTTCTGAGACTGCAAAACATAAATGCAGAGCACCTTTAAAGATCAAGGACTGACTAAACATTGTAATTCATGGTAAAAGAGATCCAGTCAAGTCATACCCAATATAAACCAATAATAATGAATGCAAATGACAGTGTGCTCTCCAGCGGGTGCTTATAAAAAGAAGGGTGATGACTCAACATAAAAGTAAATAGATAGGCCCTTCGCAGAGGGAAGCAGGGATTTGTAGAGGTGCCAGAGCTCGATTTTAAAATAGAGATTGAATAACATTTTGAGTGGCATACTTTTGCTGTCAACGCAACAACTATGAGATGGCTATATCTTCCATACTACATGCATTATAGGTAGTTCCCAAACAGAATGGTAAAGGTTTATACTCCCCCAACCACCAACAAGCATCAATCCATGGCTTGCTCGAAACAACGAGTGCCTCCAACATACAATAGCCCTGCGGGAGTTTTGTTTAATTATTTTGATTTGCTTTGATCTTTTTGGATCATGGGACTGGGCATCCCGGTTACTGGCCCTTTCTCGTGAATGAGGAGCGGAGTCCACTCCTTGTGAGAATAATCCACCTAGCATGGAAGATATAGGCAGCACTAGTTGAAACATGAGCTGCTCGGGCATACAAAACATAATTTCATTTGAAGGTTTGGAGTTTGGCACATACAAATTTACTTGGAACGGCAGATAAATACCACATATAGGTAGGTATGGTGGACTCATATGGAACAACTTTGGGGTTTAAGGAGTTTGGATGCACAAGTAGTACTCCCGCTTAGTACAAGTGAAGGTTAGCAATAGACTGGGAAGCGACCAATTGAGAGAGCGACAACAGTCGTAAACATGCATTAAAATTAATTTACACCGAGTACAAGCATGAGTAGGATATAATCCACCATGAACATAAATATCGTGAAGGCTATGTTGATTTGATTCAACTACATGCGTGAACACGTGCCAAGTCGAGTCACTCAATTCATTCAAAGGAGGATACCATCCCATCATATCACATCATAATCTTTCTAATAGCATGTTGGCACGCAAGGTAGACCATTATAACTCATAGCTAATCAAGCATGGCACAAGCAACTATAATCTCTAGGTGGCATTGCGAATATGTTTACTTTATAATAGTTGACTCAGGAACGATGAATCATAATATTTACAAAAACAAGAGAAGTCGAGTTCATACCAGCTTTTCTCATCCCAATAAGTCCAACATATATCGTCATTATTGCCTTTCACTTGCACGACCGAACGATGTGTATAATAATAAGAGTGCACGTGCATTGGACTAAGCTGGAATCTGCAAGCATTCAACTCAAGGGAGAAGACAGGGTAATATGGGCTCTAAGTTAAATATACAAGCATGCATGTAGGAGCCACTAAACATTTTCAATATAGTCTTCTTGACCCCCAACAGAAAGAAAAGAAAATAAAACTATTTACACGAGAAAGCTCCCAACAAGTAAAAAAAGAACGGGGAATATTTTTGGGTTTTCTTTTTAATTACTACAGCAAAGAAATAAACTACTACTAATTTTTTTTTGGTTTTATCTTAAGGTTTATTAAACACACAAGAAGAAAGCAGGAAAACGAAAATAAACTAGCATGGATATTACAGTGAAAGAGTATGAGCACCGACATCTAGCAATGAGTGTGTGTGAACATGAATGTAATGCGGGTGGGAAATACATATTCCCCCAAGCTTAGGCTTTTGTCCTAAGTTGGTATATTGCCAAGGATAGCCTGGCGGATACCCGTAGGTGAAGCTGGGGTCATACTGCGATGCAGCTGCTATCGCCTCCCGAGCTGTAGCGTGGCATCGAGCAGCCTCCGCTCTCCTCTCGTACTCATCTGCCTCCTCTCTGGTAATAATATATCTTCCTTTTGTCTGAGACTCACAGAAGGCAGGAGCAGGAAGAGTAATATGGACTACATGCCGTTTGTTAAAGACTAGTCGATACTGGAGAGGTGGTTCATTCCTCTCAACAAACTTGTGGGAAACTCATACGTCCATTTTGCATCATGCTTTTATGTCAATATTTATTGCATTATGGGCTGTTATTTCACGTTATGTCACAATACTTATGGCTATTCTCTCTTATTTTACAAGGTTTACATGAAGAGGGAGAATTCCGGCAGTTGGAATTCTGGACTCGAAAAGGAGCAAATATTGAAGGACTATTCTGCACAACTCCAAAAGTCCTGAAACTCCATGGAATACCTTAAAATAAATAAAGAAAAATCGTCGCCAAAGATGAAGGCCAGGGGG
>NC_041389.1:157965103-158053030 GCF_002162155.2 Triticum dicoccoides
GCTCCCTACCTCGTGGGCCCCCTGGTGGCTCTCCGACGCCCATCTTCTCCCATATGAAGTCTTTCGATAAGAAAAAAATAGAGGAGAACCTTTCGGGACGAGACTCCGCAGGTGGAACCTTGGCGGAACCAATCTAGGGCTCCGCCAGAGCTGTTCTGCCGAGGACACTTCCCTCCGGGAGGGGGAAATCATCACCATCGTCATCACCAACGCTCCTCTCATCAGGAGAGGGCAATATCCATCAACATCTTCACCAGCACCATCTCATCTCCAAACCCTAGTTCATCTCTTGTATCCAATTCTTGTCTCCAAGCCCGGGATTGGTGCTAGTAGGTTGCTAGTAGTGTTGATTACTCCTTGTAGTTGATGCTAGTTGGTTTATTTGGTGGAAGATCATATGTTCAGATCCTTTATGCACAATATTACCCCTTTGATTTTGAACATGAATATGCTTTGTGAGTAGTTACGTTTGTTCCTGAGGACAAGGGAGAAGTCTTGCTATTTGTAGTCATGTGAATTTGGTATTCGTTCGATATTTTGATAAGATGTATGTTGTCTAACCTCTAGTGGTGTTATGTGAACGTCGACTACATAACACTTCACCATTATTTGGGCCTAGAGGAAGGTATTGGGAAGTAATAAGTAGATGATGGGTTGATAGAGTGACAGAAGCTTAAACCCTAGTTTATGCGTTGCTTCGTAAGGGGCTGATTTGGATCCATATGTTTCATGCTATGGTTAGGTTTACCTTAATATTTTTGTTGTAGTTGCGGATGCTTGCAATAGAGGTTAATCATCAGAGGGATGCTTGTCCAAGTACGGGCAGTACCCAAGCACCGGTTCACCCACATATAAAATTATCAAAGTACCGAACGCGAATCATATGAGCGTGATGAAAACTAGCTTGACAATATTCCCATGTGTCCTCGGGAGCGCTTTTCCTATTATATGAGTTTTTCCAGGCTTGTCCTTTGCTACAAAAAGGATTGGGCCACTTTGCTGCACTTTATTTACTTTTGTTACTTGTTACTCGTTACCATTTATCTTATCACAAAACTATCTGTTACCACTTATTTCAGTACTTGCAGAGAATACCTTGCTGAAAACCGCTTATCATTTCCTTCTGCTCCTCGTTGGGTTCGACACTCTTACTTATCGAAAGGACTATGATAGATCCCCTATACTTGTGGGTCATCAAGAATCTTTTCTGGCGCCGTTGCGGGGAGTGAAGCGCCTTTGGTAGGTGGAATTTGGTAAGGAAAAATTTATTTAGTGTGCTGAAATTTTCTGTCACTTGTTACTATGGAAAGTAATTGTCTGAGGGGCTTGTTCGGGGTATCTTCACCCCGTCCAGTTGAGCCAAGAGTTGCTCCTCAACCCACTGAACCTACTGAACCTATTGAAAATGAAACTGCTTTTAAGATTCCTTCGGGTATGATGGAAAAACTGCTAGCTAACACTTTCACAGGAGATGGAACAAAGCATCCTGATGAACATCTATGCTTTGTGGGTGATATTTGTGGACTATTTAAGCTTGCAGGTGTACCCGATGATGCCGTTAAGAGGAAGGCTTTCCCTTTACCTTTGGAGGGAGATGCATTAACGTGGTATAGGCTATGTGATGATACGAGATCGTGGAACTATAAAAGATTGAAATTGGAATTTCATCAAAAGTATTACCCTATGCATCTTGTTCATCGTGATCGCAATTATATATATAATTTTTGGCCTCGCAAAGGAGAAAGCATCGCTCAAGCTTGGGGGAGGCTTAAATCAATGTTATATTCATGCCCCAATCCGTAGCTCCCAAGAGAAGTAATTATTCAAAGTTTTTATGCTCGACTTTCTGATAACAATCGCACCATGCTTGATACTTCTTGTGTTGGCTCTTTTATGATGAAGACTATTGAATTTAAATGGAATTTATTGGATAGAATTAAACGCAACTCTAAAGATTGGGACCTCGACGAAGGTAAGGAGTCAGGTATGACACCTAAGTTTGATTGTGTTAAATCTTTTATTGATACCGATATTTTCCGTAAGTTTAGCTCTAAATATGGACTTGACTCTGAGATAGTAGCTTCTTTCTGTGAATCTTTTGCTACCTATGTTGATCTCCCCAAGGAGAAGTGGTTTAAATATCATCCTCCCATAGAAGTAAAAGTAGCTGCACCTATTAAAGTTGAAGAAAAGACTGTCACTTATAATGATCCTATTGTTCCCACTTCTTATGTTGAGAAACCCCCTTTCCCTGTTAGAATGAAGGATCATGCCAAAGCTTCAACTATTGTTCGTAAAAGCAATATTAGAACTTATACACCTCCTGAGCAAGTCAAAGTAGAACCCAATATTGCTATTGTTAAAGATCTCTTGTCTGATAATATTGATGGGCATGTTATTCAATTCACTGGTGAAACTGCTAGAATTGCTAAACCTTGTGATAGAGATAAACATAGACCTGTGGTAGGCGTGCCTGTTATTTCTGTTAAAATAGGAGATCATTGTTATCATGGCTTGTGTGATATGGGTGCTAGTGCTAGTGTTATACCCATTGACTTATACAAAGAAATTATGCATGAGATTGCACCTGCTGAGTTAGAAGATATTGATGTTACAATTAAACTTGCCAATAGAGATACTATATCTCCAATGGGAATTGTTAGGGATGTTGAAGTCTTGTGTGGGAAAACCAAATATCCCGCTGATTTTCTTGTTCTTGGTTCTCCACAAGATAGCTTTTGTCCCATTATATTTGGTAGACCCTTCTTGCATACCGTTAATGCTACGATAGATTGCAAAAAGAATGTTGTTACTGTTGGCTTGGACGATATGGTCCATGAGTTTAATTTCTCTAAATTTAGTAAACAACATCGCGAGGAAGAATTTCCTAGTAAGGATGAAATTATTGGTCTTGCTTCTATTGCTGTACCTCCTAGTGATCCTTTAGAACACTATTTGCTAGACCATGAAAATGATATGTTCAGGAATGAAAGAAGGGAAATAGATGAAGTATTCTTTAAACAGGAACCTATTCTGCAACACATTTTGCCTATTGAAATCCTAGGGGATCCTCCTCCACCCAAGGGTGATCCCGTGTTTGAACTTAAACCGTTGCCTGATAATCTTAAATATGCTTATCTTGATGAAAAGAAAATATATTCTGTTATTATTAGCGCTAACCTTTCAGAGCATGAAGAAGAAAGATTATTGAAAACTCTGAAGAAGCATCGTGCCGCTATTGGATATACTCTGGATGATCTTAAGGGCATCAGTCCCACTCTATGTCAACATAAAATAAATTTGGAAGCTGATGCCAAACCAGTTTGTGATCCTCAACAACGTTTGAATCCTAAAATGAAAGAAGTGGTAAGAAAAGAAATACTCAAGCTTCTGGAGGCAAGTATAATTTATCCCGTTGCTGATAGTCAGTGGGTAAGTCCTGTCCATTGTGTCCCTAAGAAGGGAGGTATTACTGTTGTCCCTAATGATAAAGATGAATTGATTCCGCAAAGAATTATCACAGGTTATAGGATGGTAATTGATTTCCGCAAATTAAATAAGGCTACTAAGAAAGATCATTAGCCCTTACCTTTTATTGATCAAATGCTAGAAAGACTATGCAAACATACACATTATTGCTTTCTAGATGGTTACTCTGGTTTTTCTCAAATACCTGTGTCGGCTAAAGACCAATCAAAGACTACTTTTACATGCCCTTTTGGTACTTTTTCTTATAGACGTATGCCTTTTGGTTTATGTAATGCACCTGCTACCTTTCAAAGATGCATGATGGCTATATTCTCTGACTTTTGTGAGAAAATTTGTGAGGTTTTCATGGACGACTTTTCTGTCTATGGTTCCTCTTTTGATGATTGCTTGAGCAATCTTGCTCGAGTTTTGCAGAGATGTGAAGAAACTAATCTTGTCTTGAATTGGGAAATGTGCCACTTTATGGTTAATGAAGGAATTGTCTTGGGGCAGAAAGTTTCTGAAAGAGGTATTGAAGTTGATAAAGCCAAGGTTGATGCTATTGAAAAGATGCCATGTCCCAAGGACATCAAAGGTATAAGAAGTTTCCTTGGTCACGCCGGATTTTATAGGAGGTTCATCAAGGACTTCTCAAAAATCTCTCGGCCTCTGACTAATTTATTACAAAAAGATGTACCATTTGTCTTTGATGATGATTGTGTAGAAGCATTTGAAATACGTAAGAAAGCATTAGTCTCTGCACCTGTTGTTCAGCCACCTGATTGGAATTTACCTTTTGAAATTATGTGTGATGCTAGTGATTATGCTGTAGGTGCTGTTCTAGGGCAAAGAGTTGATAAGAAATTGAATGTTATCCATTATGCTAGTAAGACTCTAGACAATGCTCAAAGAAATTATGCTACTACCGAAAAGGAACTTTTAGCGGTTGTATTTGCTTTTGATAAATTCAGACCCTATATTGTTGATTCTAAAGTAACTATTCACACTGATCATGCTGCTATTAAATATCTTATGGAAAAGAAAGATGCAAAACCTAGACTCATTAGATGGGTTCTCCTGCTCCAAGAATTTGATTTACATATTGTTGATAGAAAAGGAGCTGAGAACCCCGTTGCAGAAAACTTGTCTAGGCTAGAGAATGTTCTTGATGACCCACTACCTATTGATGATAGCTTTCTTGATGAGCAATTAAATGTCATAAGTACTTCTCGTAGCACTCCTTGGTATGTTGATTGTGCTAATTATATTGTTGCTAAATTTATACCGCCTAGCTTCACATACCAACAAAAGAAAAAGTTTTTCTATGACTTGCGGCATTACTTTTGGGATGACCCACATCTTTATAAAGAAGGAGTAGATGGTGTTATTAGATGTTGTGTACCTGAGCTTGAACAGGAACAGATCCTATGCAAGTGTCACTCCGAAGCTTATGGAGGACACCACGCTAGAGATAGAACTGCACATAAGGTATTGCAATCCGTTTTTATTGGCCTACTCTCTTCAAGGATGCCTATAAGTTTGTTTTATCTTGCGATGAATGTCAAAGAATTGGTAATATCAGTAGACATCAAGAAATACCTATGAATTATTCACTTATTATTGAGCCATTTGATGTTTGGCGCTTTGATTATATGGGACCTTTTCCTGCCTCTAATGGTTACACTCATATTCTAGTTGCTGTTGATTACGTTACTAAGTGGGTAGAAGCTATTCCAACTAGTAGTGCCGATCATAACACTTCTATTAAAATTCTTAAGGAAGTTATTTTTCCGAGGTTTGGAGTCCCTAGATACTTAATGACTGATGGTGGTTCACACTTTATTCATGGTGCTTTTCGTAAGATGCTTGCTAAATACGATGTTAATCATGGAATTGCATCTCCATATCACCCGCAGTCTAGTGGTCAGGTAGAATTGAGCAATAGAGAGCTCAAATTAATTTTGCAAAAGACTGTCAATAGGTCTAGGAAGAAGTGGTCCAAAAAACTTAATGATGCATTATGGGCCTACAAAACTGCATATAAAAATCCTATGGGTATGTCTCCTTATAAGATGGTTTATGGAAAAGCATGTCATTTACCTCTCGAACTAGAACATAAGGCATATTGGGCTATTAAGGAGCTCAACTATGATTTCAAACTTGCCGGTGAGAAGAGGTTATTTGATATTAGCTCACTTGATGAATGGAGAACCCAAGCTTATGAAAATGCCAAGCTGTTTAAAGAAAAAGTTAAACGGTGGCATGACAAAAGGATACAAAAGCGTGACTTTAATGTAGGTGATTATGTATTGCTATACAACTCTTGTTTAAGATTTTTTGCAGGAAAACTTCTCTCCAAATGGGAAGGTCCTTACGTTATTGAGGAGGTCTATCGTTCCAGTGCCATAAAAATCAACAACTTCGCAGGCACAAATCCGAAGGTGGTAAACGGTCAAAGGATCAAACACTATATTTCAGGTAATCCCATAAATGTTGAAACTAATGTTATTAAAACCGTAACCCCGGAGGAATACATAAGGGACACTTTCCAGAACGTTCCAGACTCCAAAAAGGAGTAGGTATGTGGTACGGTAAGTAAACCGACTCCAAAACAATTTTTAAGGCAATATTTCTCCGTTTCGGAATATTTAGAAAAATAGAAAAATAAGAAGCAGTCAGGGGAGGACACGAGGCCTCCACGAGGGTGGAGGGTGCGCCCTACCCCCCTGGGCGCGGCCCCTACCTCGTGAGCACCTCGTGTGCCCTCCGGACTCCGTTTCCTTGCACAGTACATATTTTGGTCGGTAAAAATTCATTATATATACTCCCGAAGGTTTTGATTCCTGTATCATGCAAATATCCCCTGTTCTTGTTTCGAGCTGTTTTTCTGACAGGTCTAGATCATCATGACGACCCCAAGTGCTTCCAAGGACAAGTTCTTAGAGAAGGTTATCAACCCTTACCTCGCGGAGGTGCTGCGACACCCTCAAACCATTGAGATGCATGATGGGTTGCTGCACATCTGCGATGTTGAGGGACCAAAGGGAACCAGAAGCATGGAGTTGAGGCTCGAAGCAATGGAGAAACTAGTTTTCAAATGCCAGGGGATGGTGGAGCGTGGAATCAACGCTACCCACAAGATGCTCGCGGAGTTCACCAACAACTATGAGCCGGATGCCAAGAAGACCGAGGAAGCCATCTATAAGCTACATGAGAAGATCGAGCACCTCCAAGCCCAAATCTATGATCTGCAAAACCAAAACTGTGAGTACGAATATAGATTCAAAAGGATGAGTTTGGCTGCAGATTTGAGGATTCCGGAGACTCGATCATCCTTCTATGACGGTGAGCCTATGCCATGGAAGGTGGACGACAGGCTTGCATCATCATCAACACCTCCACCGCCAACAAGGAAGGAGACATAATCACATGTGTATGGGCACTCCCCTTGGCAACTGCCAAGCTTGGGGGAGGTGCCCTGGTATCGTATCACCATCACAACTCCTATCTTTACTATATTTTTTCTTTCATAGTTCGATCCTATTAGTAGTATCTTGATTTAGTAGAATAAAGTCATGGCATGATCTAGTTTTGAGTTTTGCTTTATGATCCTTCTTTGTAATCGAGTCCATGATCTATATAATAAAGATTAGTGTTGAGTCAAGGGCTTGAGTATTTTGCCATGATCTTGGGTGATTAGAAGAAAAAGAATAAAAAGAATCAAGAGTTCATATTGATCTTATTGAAAGTAATGACTCCACATAGAAAGAGTATGATGATTTAAAGTTGTTGGGAGTTGGCAAATATAGCTTTGGTCATCATGTCAATTAATAGGAAGTAATAAGGAAAGAGAGGTTTCACATATAGATATATTATCATTGACATCTTTTATGATTGGGAGCACTCATTAAAATATGACATGCTAAAGAGTTGATGTTGGACAAGGAAGACAACATAATGAGTTATGTTCTTTTACATCTGAAATAAAGTATGTTGTCATGGTTCCTCTACCGTGTTGAGTTTGCCTTTCCCCTCATGCTAGCCAATCTTCAGCACTAAGTAGAAATACTACTTGTGCTTCCAAATACCCTTAAACCAGTTTTGCCATGAGAGTCCACCATATCTACCTATGGATTGAGTAAGATCCTTAAAGTAAGTTGTGATCGGTGCAAGCAATAAAAAATTGCTCTCTAAATATGCATGATTTATTAGTGCGGAGAAAATAAACTTTGCACGAACTTGTTGTGGACGCAATAAAAGCGACGGAATGCATAATAAAGGTTCAGATACAAGAGGCAACGTAAAGTGACATTCTTTTGCATTAAGATTTTGTGCATCAACCCTAAACGCGCACGACAACCTCTGCTTCCCTCTGCGAAGGGCCTATCTTTTATTATTATCCTCTACCTTATGCAAGAGTCACGGTGATCTTCACCCTTCCTTTTTCATTTTATCCTTTGGCAAGCTCAGCATGTTGGAAAGAACATGATATATATATATATATATATATATATATATATATATATATATATATATATATATATATATATCTAATTGGGTGTGGGGGAGCATGAATTATTATTGTTGACATTACCCTTGAGGTAAAAAGTTGTGTGGCAAAAAAAAACTATAAGCCCCTCTCTTTCTCTGTGTCCGATTAAAACTCTGTAACCACAAGTATCGCGTGAGTGTTAGCAATTATGAAGGACTAAGTGATAGTTGAGTATGTGGACTTGCTTTTAAGCTCTGACATATACTCTTTCCGATGTTATGATAAATTGCAATTGCTTCAATGACTGAGATTATAATTGTTGGTGCCCAATAAGGTTTCTGATTCATATTTTGGCTTTGTGAAAAGATCATCACTAGAACATAAGTTATCATATGACAAAAATTATATATGTTGTTGTTATGAAATAATCATGATGCCTTCATGTCCATATTTTATTTTTATCGACGCCTCTACCTCTAAACATGAGGACATATTTATTGTTATCGGCTTTTCGCTTGAGGACAAGCAAGGTCTAAGCTTGGGGGAGTTGATACGTCCATTTTGCATCATGCTTTTATGTCAATATTTATTGCATTATGGGCTGTTATTTCACGTTATATCACAATACTTATGGCTATTCTCTCTTATTTTACAAGGTTTACATGAAGAGGGAGAATGCCGGCAACTGGAATTCGGGGTTGGAAAGGAGCAAATATTGAAGGACTATTCTGCGCAACTCCAAAAGACCTGAAACTCCACGGAATACCTTAAAATAAATAAAGAAAAATCGTCACCAAAGATGAAGGCCAGGGGGCCCACACCCTGCTCATGAGGGTGGGGGGCGCCCCCCTGGGCGCGCCCCCCTACCTCGTGGGCCCCCTGGTGGCTCTCCAATGCCCATCTTCTTCCATATGAAGTCTTTTGATGAGAAAAAAATAGAGGAGAACCTTTCGGGACGAGACTCCGCCGCCACGAGGCGGAACCTTGGGGGAACCAATCTAGGGCTCCGGTAGAGCTGTTCTGCCGGGGACACTTCCCTCCGGGAGGGGGAAATCATCACCATCATCATCACCAATGCTCCTCTCATTGGGAGAGGGCAATCTCCATCAACATTTTCACCAGCACCATCTCATGTCCAAACCCTAGTTCATCTCTTGTATCCAATTCTTGTCTCCAAGCCCGGGATTGGTGCTAGTAGGTTGCTAGTAGTGTTGATTAATCCTTGTAGTTGATGCTAGTTGGTTTATTTGGTGGAAGATCATATGTTTAGATCCTTTATGCACAATATTACCCTCTAATTTTGAACATGAATATGCTTTGTGAGTAGTTACGTTTGTTCCTGAGGACAAGGGAGAAGTCTTGCTATTAGTAGTCATGTGAATTTGGTATTCGTTCGATATTTTGATAAGATGTATGTTGTCTAACCTCTAGTGGTGTTATGTGAGTGTCGACATTGGGCCTAGAGGAAGGCATTGGGAAGTAATAAGTAGATGATGGGTTGCTAGAGTGACAGAAGCTTAAACCCTAGTAAGGGGCTGATTTGGATCCATATGTTTCATGCTATGGTTAGGTTTACCTTAATACTTTTGTTGTAGTTCCGGATGCTTGCAATAGAGGTTAATCATAAGTGGGATGCTTGTCCAAGTAAGTGCAGTACCCAATCACCGGTCCACCCACATATCAAATTATCAAAGTACCGAACGCGAATCATATGAGCGTGATGGAAACTAGCTTCACGATATTCCCATGTGTCCTCGGAGCGCTTTTCCTATTATAAGAGTTTGTCCAGGCTTGTCCTTTGCTACAAAAAGGATTGGGCCACTTTGCCGCACTTTATTTACTTTTGTTACTTGTTGCTCGTTACCATTTATCTTATCACAAAACTATCCGTTACCACTTATTTCAGTACTTGAAGAGAATACCTTGCTGAAAACCGCTTATCATTTCCTTCTGCTCCTCGTTGGGTTCGACACTCTTACTTATCGAAAGGACTATGATAGATCCCCTATACTTGTGGTTCATCAGAAACCATAGAATCAAAATCTAAATAAGTAGGGGGTAACTCCATATCACCCTCACGAATGTCTATCTCAAGAAAATTAGCTAAGCGGGTTGCATAAATCCCTCCAAAGAAATCTCCGTTATGTCTA
The DNA here is from genome assembly GCF_002162155.2 of Triticum dicoccoides. Lineage (NCBI taxonomy): Eukaryota > Viridiplantae > Streptophyta > Magnoliopsida > Poales > Poaceae > Triticum > Triticum dicoccoides. The sequence continues at coordinate 157,975,214 of NC_041389.1, forward strand.
TTATGATGCAACCTACGAGCTACAATGGCGCCCATATGATAAGATTGGTCTCCTAACACAGCACTTCTGAGAATGCTGAGATCAGGGGAACACATGTGACATGCTTCATCCTTAGCATTTATGCATCTACCTATGAAGAGAGCAAAATAATGTATAGCAGGAAAGTGAACGCTCCCTATAGTGGCTTGTGTTATATCTCTAGATTCCCCCACAGTTATTCTAGCAAGAAAGTCTCTATAATCAGATTTAGGGGGATCCCTGACACTACCCCAAGATGGAAGTTTGCAAGCAAAAGTGAAATCCTCTAAGTCCATGGTATAAGATTTGTCATAAAGGTCAAACATGACTAAAGGAGAATTACGCGAAGATGAAAACTCAAACCTCCTCACAAATGAACTTGTGAGATCATGATACTGGGGGCATTTGTCAGCTCCAAAGTCCTCAAGACCGGCGTTACGCAAATATGAGTTAAATTCTTCTTTGATTCCCGCTTGATTCATAAAATTTTCCGAAGGCCATTCACAGGGCCTCACAGGAGCGTCCCTTGGTGGTTCCTCGTCAGCATCACGCATTGCAAGCCTGGGACCTTGCTTCCTTGAAGAACCACCTTGGAACATCTTCCTAAACATATTTTTTCCTCTGAAAAATTTCTGAAATTTTTAGTAACTTCAAATAAAAGTGAACCAACTTGAATAAAATTGGTAGCAACAACTCCCACAAGTGCCTAGAGCCTATATCAAGCATTAGAACTACTTGGAACCATATAAATTTGACATGCAAGCTCAAGAACATGGTCACCTATGCAGCATAAATTTGCAATGAATAAAGCACTAGAACAAAAACTAATTGGACCAATGGAGGAGTCACATACCAAGGAACAATCTCCCCAAGCAGTTTTGCGAGAGGTGCTTTGAGCAAGGAGATCGAAAATCACAGCAACAGGGGCTGGAACTCGTGCTTGAGTTGGTTTTTCGGGTTTGTGTGATGCAGAGGAAGAAGATGGGTGCAGGGATAAGTGGAGGAGGGCCACCGTGGGCCCACGAGGTAGGGGGCGCGCCCAGGGGGCTAGGGCGTGCCCTCCACCCTCGTGGCCAGGTGGCAGCTCCCCCCACGGCAATTTTTGCATAGAAAATCCTCAAATATTCCCAAAAAAATCATATTAAATTGGCATGGCATTCTGAGGACTTTTATTTTCGGGATATTTTTTATTACACGGATAAGTCAGGAAACAGACAGAAAAAATACTATTTTACTTTATTTTTACTAAATAACAGAAAATATAAAGAGGGTACAAAAGGTTGTGCTTCTAGTTTCATCCATCTCGTGATCATCAAAATGAAGCCACTAACAAGGTTGATCAAGTCTTGTTAACAAACTCATTCCGAATAACACGGAACCGGAGAAATTTCAAATAACACTAAGTTACCTCAACGGGGATATGAAAATCCCCAACAATAAGAATATCATACTTTTTCTTGACAGTAGGGAGAGGAAATTCAAAACCTCCAAATATAATCGATGGAATTTTTCCAATAGAGTTGATACTATAAACTTGAGGTTGTTTCCTCGGAAAGTGTACCATGTGCTCATTACCATTAACATGAAAAGTGACATTGCCTTTGTTGCAATCAATAACAGCCCCTGCAGTATTAAGGAAAGGTCTTCCAAGAATAATAGACATACTATCATCCTCGGGGATATCAAGAATAACAAAGTCCGTTAAAATAGTAACGTTCGCGACTACAACAGGCACATCCTCACAAATACCGACAGGTGTAGCAGTTGATTTATCAGCCATTTGCAAAGATATTTCAGTAGGTGTCAACTTATTCAAGTCAACTCTACGATATAAAGAGAGAGGCATAACACTAACACCGGCTCCAAGATCACATAAAACAGTTTTAACATAATTTCTCTTAATGGAGCATGGTATAGTAGGTACTCCTGGATCTCCAACTTTCTTTGGTATTCCCCCCTTAAAAGTATAATTAGCAAGCATGATGGAAATTTTAGCTTCCGGTATCTTTCTTTTATTAGTAATGATATCCTTCATATACTTAGCATAAGGATTTGTTTTGAGCACATCAGTTAATCGCATACGAAAAAAGATGGGTCTAATCATTTCAGCAAAGCGCTCAAAATCCTCATCATCCTTTTTCTTGGATGGTTTCAGAGGAAAAGGCATGGGTTTCTGAACCCATGGTTCCCTTTCTTTACCATGTTTCCTAGCAACAAAGTCTCTTTTATCATAACATTGATTCTTTGATTGTGGGTTATAAAGATCAACAACAGGTTCAACTTCTACACCATTATCATTACTAGGTTGAGCATCATCATGAACATTATCATTAACATTTTCACTAGGTTCATGTTCATTACCAGATTGTGTTTCAGCATCAGACATAGAGATATCATTTGGATTCTCAGGTGGTTCAGCAATAGGTTCACTAGAAGTTTGCAAAGTCCTATCATTTTTCTTTTTCTTCCTTTTAGAAGAACTAGGTATATCAATATTATTTCTCTGAGAATCTTGCTCGATTCTCTTAGGGTGGCCTTCAGGATACAAAGGTTCCTGAGTCATTCTACCAGTTTTAGTAGCCACTCTAACATCATAATCATTTTTTCTTACTATTCATTTCATCAAGCACTTCTTTCTGAGCTTTAAGTACTTGTTCTACTTGAGTGGTAACCATAGAAGCATGTTTGCTAACAAGTTTAAGTTCACCTCTAATATTAGCCATAAAATCACCCAAGTGTTTAATCATAAAGGTATTCTGTTTTAATTGTCTACCAAAATAAGCATTAAAGTCATCTTGCTTAAACATAAAGTCATCAAACTCATCCAAGCACTGACTAGCAAATTGAGTAGGAGGGACTTCAGCTTTATCATATCTATAGAGAGAATTTACCTTTACTATCTGTGTCGGGATATCGGGATCAGGAGGTCTTTCAGTGAATAAGGAATTGAGATCATATACTTCTTCAACAGGCGGTAAATTAAGACCGTGTATTTCTTCAATAGGAGGTAAATTCTTAACATCTTCAGCTTTAATACCTTTTTCTTTGATAGATTTCTTTGCCTCTTGCATATCTTCGGGACTGAGAAATAGAACACCTCTCTTCTTCAGAGTTGGTTTAGGAATAGGCTCAGTAATTGGCTCAGGAGATGGCTCAGGAGGTGCCCAATTATTTTCGTTTGTCAACATATTATTCAATAGAATTTCATCTTCATTCGGCGTTCTTTCCCTGAAAAGAGAACCAGCACAACTATCCAGGTAATCTCTGGAAGCATCAATTAGTCCATTATAAAAGATATCAAGTATTTCAGGTTTCTTAAGAGGATGATCAGGCAAAGCATTAAGTAACTTGAGAAGCCTCCCCTAAGCTTGTGGGAGACTCTCTTCTTTAATTTGCACAAAGTTGTATATTTCCCTCAAAGCAGCTTGTTTCTTATGAGCAGGGAAATATTTAGCAGAGATGTAATAAGTCATATCCTGGGGACTACGCACACAACCAGGATCAAGAGAATTAAACCATATCTTAGCATCACCCTTTAATGAGAACGGAAATATTTTGAGTATATAAAGGTAGCGCGATCTCTCATCATTAGTAAACAGGGCGGCTATATCATTTAACTTAGTAAGATGTGCCACAACTGTTTCAGATTCATAGCCATAGAAAGGATCAGATTCAAGCAAAGTAATTATATCTGGATCAACAGAAATTTCATAATAATCCTTATCAGGAACACAGATAGGTGAAGTAGCAAAAGTAGGGTCGGGTTTCATTCTATCTCTAAGAGATTCTTTACTCCATTTAACTAGCAGCCTCTTAAGTTCGTATCTATCCTGGCAGGAAAAAATAGCTGCAGAAGATTCCGCATCAAAAAGATAACCCTCAGGAATAGCAGGCATATTCTCATCATCACTCTCATCATCGTATTCAGATTCAATAATTTCTCTTTCTCTAGACCTAGAAATCTGTTCAACAAGAAATTTACCAAGGGGCACAGTAGTATCAAGCATAGAAGTAGTTTCATCATAAGTATCATGCATAGCAGAAGTGGCATCATCAATAACATGCGACATATCAGAACGAACAGCTGAAGCAGGTTTAGGTGTCGCTAGCTTACTCATAACAGAAGGTGAATCAAGTGCAGAGCTAGATGGCAGTTCCTTACCTCCCCTTGTAGTTGAGGGATAAATTGTTGTCTTAGCATCTTTCAAGTTCTTCATAGTGTCCAGCAGATATAAATCCAAGTGACTCAAAGAATAGAGCTATGCTCCCCGGCAACAGTGCCAGAAAAAGGTCTTGATAACCCACAAGTATAGGGGATCGCAACAGTTTTCGAGGGTAGAGTATTCAACCCAAATTTATTGATTTGACACAAGGGGAGCCAAAGAATATTCTCAAGTATTAGCAGCTGAGTTGTCAATTCAACCACACCTGGTAACTTAGTATCTGCAGCAAAGTGTTTAGTAGCAAAGTAATATGATAGTGATGGTAACAGTAACAAAAGTAAAGATAGCAAAAGTAATGTTTTTGGTATTTTGTAGTGATTGTAACAGTAGCAACGGAAAAGTAAATAAGCGAGAACCAGTATATGGAAAACTCGTAGGCACCGGATTTGTGATGGATAATTATGCCGGATGCGGTTTGTCATGTAACAGTCATAACATAGGGTGACACAGAACTAGCTCCAATTCATCAACGTAATGTAGGCATGTATTCCGAATATAGTCATACGTGCTTATGGAAAAGAACTTGCATGACATCTTTTGTCCTACCCTCCCGTGGCAGCGGGGTCCTATTGGAAACTAAGGGATATTAAGGCCTCCTTTTAATAGAGAACCGGAACAAAGCATTAGCACATAGTGAATACATGAACTCCTCAAACTATGGTCATCACCGGGAGTGGTCCCGATTATTGTCACTTCGGGGTTGCCGGATCATAACACATAGTAGGTGACTATAGACTTGCAAGATAGGATCAAGAACTCACATATATTCATGAAAACATAATAGGTTCAGATCTGAAATCATGGCACTCGGGCCCTATTGACAAACATTAAGCATAGCAAGGTAATAGCACATCAATCTTAGAACATAGTGGATACTAGGGATCAAACCCTAACAAAACTAACTTGATTACATGATAAATCTCATCCAACCCATCACCGTCCAGCAAGCCTACGATGGAATTACTCACGCACGGCGGTGAGCATCATGAAATTGGTGATGGAGGATGGTTGATGATGACGATGGCGACGAATCCCCCTCTCCGGAACCCCGAACGGACTCCAGATCAGCCCTCCCGAGAGAGATTAGGGCTTGGCGGTGGCTCTGTATCGTAAAACACGATGATTTCTTCTCTCTGATTTTTCTCTCCCCGAAAGCCAATATATGGAGTTGGAGTTGGCGTCGGAGGGTCTCCAGGGGGCCCACGAGGTATGGGGCGCGCCCAGGAGGGGGGGCACCCCCACCCTCGTGAATAGGGTGTGGGCCCCCTAGTCTTCATCTTTGGCGAGGATTTTTTATTATTTATTCTAAGATATTCCGTGGAGTTTCAGGTCATTCCGAGAACTTTTATTTTCTGCACATAAAACAACATCATGGCAATTCTGCTAAAATCAGCGTCAGTCCGGGTTAGTTCCATTCAAATCATACAAGTTAGAGTCCAAAACAAGGGCAAAAGTGTTTGGAAAAGTAGATACGTTGGAGACGTATCAAGCCCCCGAGCTCACGCCGCGCATGGAGCAAGGCAGCTGCACCAGGTCGCCGACGCGGCTGATCTGGATGGGGTTGGCACCGGCTCTTGGTGGCCCACTGTTGATGATGGCATCGGCCATGGAGGCGCATGTAGTTAGGGCTCCTTAGGATTTGCACCTTTTGTTCCCTGCGAGGAATCGAGGATATACCCCGCGGGGGCGTGTAAAGTGTCTGCAATGTCTTTTGTTGATATCATCCTTATTATGAAGTAGCGCGAAATGCCTGTCCTGTTCCGGCTTGGTTCCACCTTTCTAACCTCACGACGACCTGGTGCTCTACGCTGACAGGTCCCGGTCCCCAGGCAGGCTTCAGCCGTCGCTGGTATGCCAGGTCGCTATGCCGTGGTCAAGGCCAGGAGGTGAGCATCCCGAGGTCCAGTAAGAGCCCCTGAGGCGCTATGCTCAGGAGGTCCCGTTTAGTGCTCAAGCAGCCACCGAAAGGCGAGAAAGGAAGGCAACATCGCCGTCACAGAGCTGCATTAAGTGAGGGTTTGATGTCGCATCGATTAGCTGTTCCAGGGGCGAGACTTATCTCGAAAGCTTGGAGCCGTTCCTTTGCGAGGTGCCGGACCTACGTGTCGGCAGCTGGGATGTCGCTAGGTTAGGCCTTCGTGAGCTTCTTCTTCCTTCCTCGCACTCTCCTCTGTGATCTACGTCCTAAGGTCCCGGCCCTCGAGCGAGCTCAGCCGCCGCTGGTATGCCAGGTCGTGATGCCGTGGACAAGGCCAGAGGGTGAGAGCTGGAGAGCCAGTAAGAGCTCCTGAGTTGCGATGCTCAGGAGGCCCCCTTTTAACGCGCGAGCGGATCGCACGGGTGAGGGAGAGAGAGAGAGAGCCCGCCATGCCCCCCCACATTATTCCTTAGGTGGACCCTATAAACCAACACGAGAGAAGCAAGGATTGCCATTGCGATTGCCGGCCGGCCATTGGTTGCTCCGAGAGGGTGATGAGGGCACTGAGGGCCTGATGAGGTGGTGCTTGCGGGGATGCCCCGGGCCAGAGCTCGACCACTCAGGTTTGTTGACGTTGTAGCGAAGGACCCATGCGCAAGAGCCGTGCTAGTGCGAGCGGCTCCAAGGGCAGATGTCAATCGAGCAGGCGATTATCACAGGCAGGTTAAGCATGAAAAGCGAACTGGCTGAGATAACTGCAGGAAGGATACATGCCACTGGGTCAGGCCCGAGCGGCTTGGGCATGATGTAGCCCGAGGGGCGCCCCCAACAAGGTGAACTAAAGACATAAGCAAAACGGATACATACTGCAGGGACGGACCCACACGACTTCGGAATAATGCAGCCCTGAGGGCGCTCCCAGCTGAAATGAAACTCGGAAGATGTCACCTTATATCATTGCAGAGCGGGTGTTGGAGTAGCTGACGATGCACGGTGAAGAAGCTGATCCTCACGAGCCACCGGAGTCCTAAGCCTCGGGAGGCTCTGGGGGTCCGGGTGGCTCCTCGAGGACCATCTCCATCTCCGCTAGGACCGCGTGGTGCCTGGCCTCCTGAGCTTCCAGAAAGCTCCGCATAAGGCGCTGGTGAGCGGCAGTCGCGTTTGGCAGGCCGAAGGGCATGCAAACGTAGCTGTTTGGCGGACCCTTCTAGTGTCCCATGCGTGAAGGCCAGAAACGCTCTTGAGACGCGACTCGGTTGAGCCCTGGGTAGTCGATGCAGACGCGCAGCCCGCCATCCTCGCCTGGATGGGGAGCTACGCTGGGCAGGCGGCGATCGCTGCGCATGGCTCTTGATTCCTGCAGCTCCTGAGTGACCTTGGTGATGAACTCTTGAGGGTTGGGCCCTCCTTACCCCATGCCTTCCTGAGGGAAACATGCCGCGAAGCACGCCTCCAAGTGGTGCCTGAGCGCCTCCCTTGTGAGCTTGGCAAAGTCTGAGGCCCTCTAGGAGAGAGCCCCCAAGCCTTGCCCGAGGAGGCCGCAGGGCACACCTTCCTACGTGATGGAGGGAGGCGCCCCTTGCACGGGCGCAGATCCTGACATGGCGCCTCCGGAGACGCCTGCCTCCTGAGGCGTTGAGCTGGGTGATGTCTTCTTCTTCTTGGGAACTGCTTCGGGAGGGTTCCCGCTCCTGCCATCTGGGTCCTCGACTGATGTAGCTTGGAAGGCGCGCTCGAGGGAGCACACCGCATCCTTCTCTTCGCATGGGACTGTGATGATTCTGCCGCTTCTCGGCATCTTGAGGACATTGTAACCATGGTGGGTCACTGCCATGAACTTGGCCAAGGCTGGATACCCGAGGATGGCATTGTATGGCAGGCGAATGTGAGCAACGTCAAAGTAGATGAGCTCGGTCCGGTAGTTCTTGCGTTGTCCAAAGGTAACAGGGAGGCGGACCTGCCCTATCGGAGTGGCGGAGCCGTCAGTGACTCCTGAGAAAGTCTTGGTTGGCTGAAGCTGATCATATTGCACTTGGAGATTGTTGAACGTCTCGATGGACAGAATGTTGGGCCCTGCACCGCCATCGATGAGGGTCCTGGTAACTTGCACATTGCTGATGACTGGGGAACAAAGCATTGGGAGGACACTGGTTGTAGCCGCACACTTGAGTTGATCCGCTGAGCTGAACGTGATGGCGCACGCGGACCACCTGAGAGGGCGCATGGCCTCGAGCTTGGGAAGGACTGCGTTCACCTCGCGAGCGAACTGCTTGAAGATGCGCTGAGAGGCTGGGGCCTGGGCACCGCCCAAGATGCAAGCGATAGCACGTGGTTCCTGGAAGCCCCTAGCCCTTTCGTCCTGGTGGTGGTCATCATTCCTTCTTGGCGGTGGCGGTAGAGGAGGAAGGCCTGCGTTGCCCTGTGGGCGATCCTCGCGAGGCTGATCCCTCCAAGCCCCCTCGCGAGGTTGGTCCTGCCAGCGGTCCTCGAGAGGTCGGTCACGCCACCCTTGGCGAGGGCCTCGGTTGTCCCATCGTCCTCCACCTCTTCCTCCTCCTCGACCATAGCGCCGATCGTTGTGCTTGGGGCATCGACTGATACGTCCTTCTCGCACGGCCCTGAGCTCTTGACATTCGTTGGTGTTGTGGGTGTGGAGGTCGTGGTATACGTAGTACCGGCTGCCCTTGGATGATTTTGGCTGGTCCCTGTCGCGCTTTGTGTCTGGCTCTGCTGCGAGCACGGCTGCTCCTTTGTGCTTCACATCCTTCGCCTTGGCTTTCTTCTCTTTAGGGTCAGCAGCTGGGAGCTCGAGAAGGGAGAGGCGCCCCTCCTCGGCCCTTGCGCACTTGGTCGCCAGGTTGAACAGCTCCAGAGATGTGCACAGATCCTCGTGGATTGCTAGCTCCTCCTTCATCTTGACGTCACGGACGCCATCAGAGAATGTTGAGATGATGGCCTCCTCGGTCACCTTGGGAATCTTGAGGTGAGCGCTATTGAAGCGCTGGATGTACTTCTGCAGGGTTTCTCTAGGTTGCTGCTTGATGCGGCACAGGTCACCCACGACTGGGGGACGGTCGCGAGTGCCCTAGAAGTTGGCGATGAAGCGGGTGCGCATCTCGACCCAAGTGGAGATCGTGCCGGGAGGCAGGTTCAGGAGCCAGGTGCGGGCACCACCCTTGAGCTCCATGGGAAACCAATTCGCCATGACCTTTTCGTCTCCGTTGGCCGCTTTGATGCCCAGCTCGTAGAGCTGCACGAACTCCACGGGGTCGGCAGTGCCGTCATAGCGAGGCAGATCAGGCTTGAACTTGCCTGGCCAGGCAACACTGCGTAGCTCGGTGGTGAAGTCGCGGCAGCCTGCGGTGGCCACCGGTGCCCTTTGCAGACGCGGGGCTTGCTCCTGGAGATTCCCGCGGGCTGCCGCCTAAGGCTGCGCGGGGTCTTGATGTGCTGGCGCAGGGATGCGGTCTTGACGTGCTGGAGCGGGTAGCACGCGAGTGCCTTCTTGGGGACGAGGGATTTCTTGGCAGCTCCTTTCTTGTCGCGCGGGTGTTGGACGCAGTGGGTCTCGTCCAGGGGCCGCGCGCCTTGGAGCCAAGGCACCTTCTTGGGAAGGAGGTGGTGGAGGCACCTCCTGAGCTGCATCGCCCATGCAGGACGGAGGGCAAGGCAGCAAGAGGGACGGCGCAGGAGAGCCCCCTGCGGCGCTGAGCTCGGTGATGCGAGCGAGCCACTCCTCGTAGAGGTCGTCGACGGGGCGGTAGTGCAGGAGCTCACGTGCCAGGAGCAATGCGGCATGCATGTACGTGCGAGCGCGACGGGCGTGAGACGACGAACTAGCTTGAGTTAGCGACGGAGTGGCGGTGCGGCCTTCCCGCCGCTCCGAGGTATGCAACAACGATGCCTGCTGCTCGTTCCCCGCCGGGCTGGTGGCGGCGTTGGCGGCAGGCGACGGAGAACGATGGGGAGGCCAACCGACGGGAGCCGTCTGGGCGACGCGGTCGGCGAGAGCAGCCCGACGCTCGGCGCGAGCTCGGCAAGCGTCAGCCATGGATGCGACGAACGATCGAACACGGAACATCGAAAGAAAGATTCTAGCGCACCCCTACCTGGCGCGCCAAATATCGGATATCGGGTTCCGGTAAAACCCTTAAGGTTTGAACTCTGGGGTGCGCATGAAGATCTTCCCCCTACCGATCCACGTCCCAACGCTTTGCCGAGAATCTAAGCTACACGATGAACAACACAAGGGACACAGGGTTTACACTAGTTCGGGCCACCGTTGTGGTGTAATACCCTACTTTAGTTTGTGGTGTGGTATATTGCCTCGGGGGCTGATGATGAACAATACAGAGGAAGAACAGCCTCGCGAGAGGTGTTCTTGGGCTGGTGCAGTGCTCTACTTGGGTGGATCACTCTAGGCTCTAGATGAAGTGATCTCTTGATCCGATCCCCTCTCTACGGTGGTAGCCATCTCTATTTATAGAGGCCCTGGTCCTCTTCCAAAATATTGAGTGGGAAGGGAGCCAACAATGGCCATTTTGAAGGGGAACAGCTAGTACAAGTTATCTTGACTAAAGTTGGTCTTCTACTGCCAAAGGCACTGGCGACGACGCCGTCTTCGGCTCCACGGTGACCTCCGTCCTGCCGCTCTGCTGGTCTTGGTTTCATTGCACCGATATGGTAACCTTTGCTTGATGCCTCGGTACTCCGCGCCTGCGCTTGCCCCCTTTGCACCAAAGAGGAAATGAGGACACTGCGCAGGCTGGCGTCCACCTGGCGCCCGCCTGGTCTCGATCGTCATGGCTTGCGTCATGAGCACCTTGCGAGGTACTCCTGCCTTGATCTCTCTGCCTCCTCGCGAGCCTGCCTGGTGAGGCCGTCCCTGAGGAAGCCTTGCGTCGTCCGCCCTACAAGGCTTGGTCCCTCGTGAGGGTCTTGAGCTTGGGTTGATGAAGATGGGTCATACTGGGCCACCCCTTGAGCCACGCCGCAGGCCGCAGGCAGGCAAGTCTGGGGACTCCCATTCCCAGAACACCGACAGATGATGGTAATGCAGTTGTCATGGCTGCCGGTGGCGGGGAAGAAGATCTGAGGCAGCGAAAGACAGTCTGGAGGGCGAATCCCTGCTGTGGTGAACCCGTCCGTCATTGGAGCAGCTGAGCTGGGGTGGACCACAGCCCAGCAGGATTGGGACAAACCATGCAAGGTTTTGTTTGACACATATCTATAAAATAAGTAGTTATGTAAGGGCTTTTTGAATTGGAGGATTCTAACAATCCAGGGATAGGAAATACACAGGAATAGGATAGGAATGCACGTACAAAACAGAGAATTTAAAAACACATGATTTCTGCAAATCTGGGTTTTTGCTTCACAAGAATTGGAAGATCACAGGATGCAAAGAAGCATGGTTAGATTAAGTCAAACCACAAGAAAATATATGGTTATAATGCTATTATGCTACCATCTCTTAGTCTTGTACTTCATGAATAGGAATTTAAAAAGGAGGCCAAGTGGATATTAAAATTCCTACGGTTTTTCTTTCAAGGATACACTATAGGAACAAATCCTACAGTTTTCCTTTCCTCCATTCCTTTGTACCAAATGCATGAACAGTAGTATCGTAGGAAACTTTCCAATTCCTATGTTTTTCCTTCACTTTTTCTCTCAAGCACTGGCGATTCTAGTAGGCAGGCTTGAACAGGGAAAAGCCTACACTCAAAAAATGTTTTTGTGCTACTTCTACTACTTTGGACCCACACAACTGCCCTACTAGCTCAACTCCCAGGCCCATTAACAAATGCATAGCTCAAACGCGCAGAAATAAATAATAATGGCGTTCAAGAGAGTCCATCACGGATAGCTAAGTAGCCTGGTACCTCACTGCTTGTCATATAGTTGGAGAAAGTAATCGTATTTCACGTTACAACGTGTGCTCGGTGGCGAGTGTACAACCTCTTTGACAAAGCCATGTCGACCTCAGCATGATTGAGTTGGTCGATGAGGATGCTCCGGCTGATTTGGCTTTCGGAGGAGGGGAAGAAGATCTTTTGCGTCTGGAGATGGAGCCGGGGTTACTGCTCCACTGTGATGGAGGGTTTCATCGTTGGAGCAGCTCCGGTGAGTTGTACGACGGCGAGGCTGAAGCAGGACAAGAGAGACAATGTTAACCTGAGTCAAATTCTAGTACCATCTCCAATAGATGATGTAAAATACATAACCACAAAGTGCTAGATCTAAAATACATCAGCCGCTCATCTCTAAATTTAACTAACGAAACTGAATTGAACTGTCAAAACTGAATTTTACTGTCGAAACTGAATTTTACTATCAAAACTGAATGCACTAGCAGAAAAGCAGTAGCAGCAGCAGCAACGCCTAGAGCAGCAGCGTGTGCGGGAGCCGGGGCAGCTAGTCGTGTAGTAGCATCTCGGGTAGCTACTGCAGGGGCTCGAGTGAGAGCAGGATCTGCTGCTCGTGCAGCAGCAGCGCGAGCAAGAGTAGAGCAGCAGCACAAGCAAGAGCAAGGAGCAAGAGCAGCAATGCGAGCTAGAGCAAGAGCAGACCTGGTAGGGGACCGAGAGCAAGAGGAGAGCAGCAGCGCGAGCGAGTGCCAGAGCAGCAACAGCTCCTACTGATATGGACATCGCCACCAAGGGAGCGATGCCGTGCAGGAAGTGGTTGGAAACACCGCCGTAGATGGAGTCACGCCATGTCAGCACGGGACCGAGCGCCGGTAGCACCGTGAGATCGAATCAAGTAGAAAATGCAGCGATTAGTGTAGAACCTCTTTAGTGGTGCTGATTAGGCCTCAGCTTCATCTAAGGAATCTGTGATGATGATGCTCTTCCAGTGGTGCAGGTGAAGACGGCGGTGTGGGAATGGAGGTGGCACGAAAGACGTGGGGAACATTAGGGCAGCTCCTTGGAGGTGGAGGATGGGGTGGCTGAACCGGCGTGATGATGAGATCCACGACGGATCCTCATCCGGTGCAGTGGATGAGGGACGTCGAGGTGTTGCTGTGGACGACGTCGCTAGGGAAGAAGCTCCGGCTAGGTGGGCGGATGGAGGAGGGTATGGGGCTTCGCGGGTTTTCTCGGCCTCGGTGTACGAATGTGGGGCAGAGGGGATGGGAGGGGGAACCATGGCTTAGGGATGCGCTTGTACAAAATGTGGGGTAAGTTATGGAAGTACCCCCACCGATTTGAGCTCGTTCCGGTAGTTCTTGCACCGTCCGAAGGTAACAGGGAGGCGGACCTACCCTATCGGAGTGGTGGAGCCGTCAGTGACTCCTGAGAAAGCCTTGGTTGGCTGAAGCTGATCATATGGAACTTGGTGATTGTTGAACGTCTCGATGGACAGAACATTGAGCCCTGCACCGCCATCGATGAGGGTCCTGGTAACTTGCACATTGCTGATGACTTGGGAACAAAGCATTGGGAGGACACCGGCTGTAGCCGCACACTTGAGTTGATCCGCTGAGCTGAACGTGATGGCGCACGCGGACCACCTGAGAGGGCACATGGCCTCGAGCTTGGGAAGGACTGCGTTCACCTCGCGAGCAAACTGCTTGAAGATGCGCTAAGAGGCTGGGGCCTGGGCACCACCCAAGATGCAAGCGATAGCATGTGGTTCCTGGAAGCCCCCTGTCGGTGTCAAAACCAGCGGATCTCGGGTAGGGGATCCCGAACTGTGCGTCCAGGCGGATGGTAATAGGAGACAAGGGACACGATGTTTTTACCCAAGTTCGGGCCCTCTCGATGGAGGTAAAACCCTTCTCCTGCTTGATTGATATTGATGATATGGGTAGTACAAGAGTAGATCTACCACGAGATCAAAGAGGCTAAACCCTAGAAGCTAGCCTATGGTATGATTGTTGTCCGTCCTATGGACTAAAACCCTCCGGTTTATATAAGCACTAAAGAGGGTTAGGGTTACACAGAGTCAGTTACAATGGTAGGAGATCTACATATCCGTATCGCCAAGCTTGCCTTCCATGCCAAGGAAAGTCCCATCCGGACACGGGACGAAGTCTTCAATCTTGTATCTTCATAGTCCAGGAGTCCGGCCGAAGATGATAGTTCGGCTATCCGGACACCCCCTAGTCCGGGACTCCCTCAGTAGCTCCTGAACCAGGCTTCAATGACGACGAGTCCGGCGCGCATATTGTCTTCGGCATTGCAAGGCGGGTTCCTCCTCCGAATACTTCATAGAAGATTTTTAACACAAGGATAGTGTCCGGCTCTGCAAAATGAGTTCCACATACCACCGTAGAGAGAATAATATTTATGCAAATTCAATCTGCTGACGTATTTCGTGGCGTGAAATCACACCACGACCAAGCCTTTATTTGAATCGTTTTTACTGTCCCACCTCAGCGCGTTTAGCGAGGCGGTTTCCTTGGAACGTCTTGTCAAAGCAGAGATCGTGTCCCCTTATTCCGGGATTCTCATTAATACGGGCGTGGGTAACCCAGTCGTGCCCGTTGGCACATCTCCTCTATCAAAGGCGAGCCCCGAACGGTCACGGGGAAGGCTCTTGCTATTCAACCTCTTTATAAAGAGACCAAGGCTCCACTCCCTTCATTCAATCTCAATCGAATCCGCCCCTCGCCTCGAGTTCCAACACCCAAAGCTCCAGATTCAGGCGCTTCGGACCTTCGATGATGTCCGGCTCCATTACGGAAGAAGATGTGCTAAAGCTAATAGATGCCAGGTATTTAACCGGCGAAATTTCGCATAGGCTGCCTGCCCAAGGGCAGGTTATTCCCACTGCCAAGCCTGGTGAAAGCATGGTGTTCGCGTCTCACTTCCTTCGGGGGCTAAGCTTCCCAACGGACCCCTTTGTGAGGGGGCTCATGTTTTACTATGGGTTGGAATTTCACGACTTGGATCCGAAGTCCATCCTCCACATCTCATCATTCATCGTCGTGTGCGAAGCCTTCCTCCGCATTACCCCTCACTTCGGATTGTGGCTCAAGACCTTCAAAGTGGAGCCGAAGATGATCAAGGGGCAACAGGCAGAGTGTGGAGGGGCTGTTATAAGCAAGAATGTTGATGCTCTGTGGCCCAAAGGCTCTTTTCAAGAGGAGCTCAGTTTATGGCAACAAGAGTGGTTTTATATCACAGCTCCCAGGGGCACCAAATGGGTGGTGCCACCTGCCTTTCGCTCGGGTCCTCCACCACGGCTGGCGTCATGGGTCAATAAAGGGCTTGACTGGGGGCAGTCCAAGGACGTGCCCTTGCTGCATGGCCGCATTTGAGACCTCCTAGAGAGAGATCACTTTGGTCGTAATAGCGCAGGTCATGCTGATTCATCGCATCCTGCCCTGCAGACGTCGCCCCCTCCGCCTGTGGGAATTTAACCCGGAGGGACCACAAGCTCTCCAACATTTTATGGGCGCGACGCCCGTGGAGATGTACAAGCTTTTCTTCGAATCACAAGAGATGTGTCCGGACTTGACCGAGGACGCAGGTCTGAGCTGCAATTGCCCGGATACTCAAGTAAGTAGCCCTGTACCCGGACACGCTATACTACATTTATCACAAACTTGCCTTTTAAAAGAGCTGTCCCTTGAACAGGAGTGGATAGCGAAAGCAAAGTTAATCAGGTGTCCGGCCCCCCTCCCTGAGACCACGCCAGATCCCGTGTTAACCAGGATGCTGGAGGTTGCGCCTTAGGAAGAAGGTGAAGGGGGGAACAAGGAAGCTACCGCCTCCGCGAAGGAGGCTGCCAGGAAAGGAGGGATCAAGAATCCCTCCATCCAAGGGAAGAAGAGGACTGCCTCTGAAGACCCGGAGACCATGATCTCAAAGCGGGGGAAGAAATCTTCGTCAGAGGGTCCGGCACTGAGAGATGCCTCGGCCGCATTATACCCCCAAGGGGATCAGCCCTCCGCCGAGCCTTAAGTAAAAAGGGGAGTTTTTATTAAAATAAAGGATATCCCTGCCCTATTTCTGATGAAGATAACCGAAGTTTTACCTTGTAGTTCGGATCTCAGCCCTTCTCAGCAGAGCTCATCTTCGGGGGATCTTCGTCCGGAGATGATAGAGAGCGAAACGCCTCCCCTGCTGTACCGTCGTGCGAGGCGGGCGACCCTGAGGTGTCGTCGCGGATGGTTTCTCCGAGTCCGGCGGGGCCGGAAGGCAGTCATATTTCCCCTCAAAGCCCACCGCGTCCGGCCTTCGAAAAAGGCCATCGGACGAGTCCGACACCATCTGGTGTACGGTTGGAGGAGCTAAAGGATCTGCTCGGGCGAGCGTCTACCTCAGAAGATCACCGTGCGTTAATGGGTACGGTGATTGAAAGGGTTTCATCCGCTGAGAGCGGATTACACGAAGCCGCCAGAAGTTTACTGACAAGTTTTGAGGTACGCGAAATGATGTACCTTTTGACAGTTCCGCATATAAAATGCGCCCTGTGTAGATAGTAGCCCCTGAGACTCGGTGTGTTGCCAAAAATGACAGCGCACCAAGGATCATAATCCCAGGTATAATATGTCGCCCTTCCTATGTAGGTGGCGAAGTGTCTTGTGACTAGCCGGACTGATGGATTTGCCGAAGTAAAGCGACAACTTGACGTGGCGGATGCCGACATGGCGCTTGTCAATAAGCGTCTTGACGAGTCACAAGGTATGTGATTTCTCCGCGGACACCTTGTAAGGGAGCTTGATGCCCGCGCCTTACAACATGTATGCTTGATGCAGATGGTGCCGCTGCCACGGAGAACCTTCGGGCAGAGCTCGCCCGAGCCAAGGAGCAGGCCAGAAAAGTGATGCGGCGGCCTTAAAGGCGGCCGAAGAGCTAAAAGCTGAATAGGCTGCTCACTGCCGAAGCAAGAAGGAAATGGCCGAGATGGCCATGAAGTTGAATAATGCTGCCGACTGCTGCAAGCTTCTTGAAAAGGAAGATCAAGCGGTGCAAGAGGACCTGAAGAGGGCCACTACCGAGGCCAAGGATGCTCGCTCTGCGATGAGAGCTATGAAGGAGGAGCTGCGTCAGGCCGGAGATATCGCGGCTGGAAAGCCCTTCTTGCTGCGGAGGAAGTTCACGGATCCTAAATATGCTCAATTGGACCGGCTGTGGAGTTCGGGGGATGCTTATCCGGACTTGGCGGCAAGTGCGGCGGACGCGGCCGAACACTTCAGAGATCAAGAGGATCACGAAACGGCAAAGGTTTTTTGGTCGCAGTTCCATAGTCCAGAGCGTCCACTTCCATTAACCGATCGCTTGGCCGAATGGGCGGAGCTGAATAGGTTATCCGTACTTGTGATGAAGGATGTCGTGAGTCTTTTGTGGCCGAAGAGGCCCGAGCCAAAGAGTTATTTTGGCTTTGTGCAGCAGTTCCTTGGTGCGGTGCCGCATATCAATGCAATGAGGAGGTCGGCATGCATAGAGGGTGCGCGGATGGCTCTTGCCCATTTCAAGACATACTGGGCAAAGATGAAGGCCACCGATGTTGCATCCCAAGATTCGGACGGAAACCGAGTACCTGTCAAGCACTATTTTCAGGAAGTTCTGCAGGGCGCTCATTTAATAGAGACGCAGTGCTCGAAGGATATTATATTCGAATAACATGTATTTATTGTGAAACAATGTTTCAATGAAAAATAAAAGCTTTTTATACTTGTGCCTTCAGGAATTAAAATACCTCATGTGCGGCCGTTGATGTATATGTGTATATAACCTGAAAGATGGCAGTCTTCGGCTTCAGCCCCCACGCATATAATGCGGAGGTGTTTGCAAAAGGCGCATTTTCACACTTGATCCAACGTCTTGGTCCTATAAAGGAGGTGGTAGCGTAGCAAACTAGGCAACCGGACGGTAATGCTTTATCACTTTCACTTAGCCATAGGAGATTGACAGTGGGGCTACTATATAGCCCCTAGGGGCACAATGCTCACCCGAATTTGGGGTGCGTATGTGCCTGACCGGGAAACGGCCCTTCGTCAATGCGGAGGAATCCTATAGATTCCGGCGGGTCATCGAGTGGTTGACCAGTCTCACGCTATATCATGACAGTCAGTTTTCGGCTTTCTCTACTAAGGTGCTCGCCTGGAGGAACCGGGGCACAATCGCAGTAGTTCTCCTGGTGCCGCATTAGCCGATACAGCGGAACGTAAGGCAGCAAAACACAGGAGCCGGGCAAACCCAACATTTGACCAAAGACATGATTCGGAGCTGATGCATATAAGGCCTAACTCGAGACGCCGAACACTCCCTAAGGTATTCGGTCTTTATGGAAACGGGCCTAACAACGCCCTTGGTAATAAGCCCCTGGTGTCCAGGTACGCGCAAAATTCTGATGTGGCCCATGCCAAAACGCCAGCCTCCTCCTCGGTTATAGCAAGAAACCGGGGGATGTGTATCAACAAGAGACAGTAAAAAAGGTTTACGCAGGGTCTTAATATGAAAAGAATCCTTGCAATGGGTCCCTACTGCACATCTGCGCCTATGTCTCCGTTGTGCCGTATCCTGGACGGGTGTCGCACGGTGTTCATCTGTAAAAGAGAGGAACTTAGTTGAAAAAGATCGTGCGAAAATGTACGTTATATTAAATAAACAAAGTACGTTTCAAAAAATGAATAAAATTGAGCTTTATTGTCTCTTATTGTATATGCGCGGAGCCCCTTGTGCAGGGGTGTGCGGCTGGTAAGCCCCTGTATGTTTACGCCGGGCTCGTCTAACCGTGTCCGGGGTCTGAACGACCTGTTTAGGTGCTTGGATTAGTGAAGCCGGTTTAGTGTGTGGCTGTCGAGGCAGTCACACAATCTTCCGCACTCGAGGAACACTCGATATTTCCCTTTAAGGAGATGATGCCTTGTGGACCGGGAATTTTAAGTGTGGGGGATGCATAATGCGGTATTGCATTAAAGCGGGCGAAAGCTTCGCGCCCCAGTAGTGCTTGATGGCTACTTGTAAATGGGGCGAGGTGGAAGGTTAACTTTTCGCGGCGGAAGTTGTCGGGTGAGCCGAACACAACTTCTAGCAATAGAGAGCCCGTACAATGGGCATATTGGCCTGGCATTACCCCTTGAAAGGAAGTGTTGCTATGGCGAATTTTGGTTGGGTCTATCCCCATTTTGCGGATTGTGTCCTGGTATAACAGGTTTAGATCACTGCCGCCATCCATTAGGACTTGTGTAAATTGGAGTTCGTCGATTATCGGATCTAATATCAAGGCAGTCCATCCTCCATTCCGGATACTTCTAGAGTAATCCTAATGGTCGAAGGTGATTGGTTTTGACAACCAGTGGCGGGACTCCTCTGGGATATGTCGTATGGCGCGTATCTCTATGGGCGCCGTTCTATTTTTCCCTTTTGTCACGTAAAGTGAGTTTACTATTTTGACTTCTTGTGGGAAATTCTTTTGTTTTCCGGTGCTCTGCTTGTGGGGTTCGTCATCGTCCTCGCTTGGTGTGTCGAGCCCCTTGTGTTCGGCGTTGAGTTTGCCGGATTGCTTGAAGACCCAACAATCTCTGTGGGTATGGTTTGTAGGCTTCCCGGGAGTACTGTGGATTTGACATATCTTGTCCAAGATTTTGTTTAAGTTAGATAGATCGTCCCTATTATCATTAAGGGGCAGTTTTTTATGATCCTGCCATGAGCTTTTGAATCCAGCATTGACTGCCGTGCTGTTCGGGCTGTTTCCCTTAGTCCGGCGCTGGTCCTTGCTTCGTCGCGGTTTCCCGTTTCCATCCCTGACTTTGGATGTACTTGGGTCGCTGGTACTGCATCTTGCCAGCCAGCTATCCTCTCCCGCGCAAAAGCGGGTCATGAGGCTTGTTAATGCGGCCATTGTTCTTGGCTTTTCTTGGCCGAGGTGTCTGGCGAGCCATTCGTCTCGGACGTTGTGTTTGAAAGTTGCTAAGGCTTCGGCGTCCGGACAGTCGACTATTTGGTTCTTTTTAGTAAGGAATCTGTTCTAGAATTTTTAGTCTGACTCTCTAGGTTGTTGAGTTATGTGACTTAAATCGTCTGCATCCGGTGGTCGGACAAAGGTCCCTTGAAAATTTGCCCGAAAAGCATCCTCGAGCTCTTCCCAACTTCCAATGGTGTTTTCTAGGAGGCTTTTGAGCCAATGTCGGGCTGGCCCTTTGAGCTTGAGGGGTAAGTATTTTATGGCATGGAGGTCATCTCCTCTAGCCATGTGTATGTGGAGGATGCAATCCAAATCCAGACTCTAGGGTCTGTTGTTCCGCCGTATGCCTCTATGTTTACGGGCTTGAATCCCGCTGGAAATTCATAATCCAGAACCTCATCGGTGAAACATAGGGGATGTGCGGCACCCATATATTTAGGTGTACCGTAGTATTCGGATACTTGACGTGTTGCATTGCTTACTAGAGCTTGCTTTCTTGGCCCGTAGATAGATCTGACTGGGCCATCTTTTTGATGCAAATCCGTGTGCGGATCGCATGCCGGCTTGTGTGCGGCGCCGTTTGCTGCTCTATGTTTGCCATCGGGTCGTCTATCCGACCGGGTGGTCTCTTTGTTCTTTGATTGTGGGGGCTCTACGGCCTCCTCATCAAATTCGGGCAGTAGTTTTTGCTTCGGGTAGCTCTTTGTTCGGCGACTATCGCCGTATTTGTCTGTGGTGTTGAGTACTTTGCTCCATCTGATTCTGAGCGCATCTTCCGCTGTTTTGAGCTTCTGCTTCTGCTTTTTCAGGCGACACGCTGTGGCGTCGAGCCTTTCGTGGAGGTTCTTCTGCTCCAGTAACTTGTCCGGCATGAGATTGTCCGGACTGTTATCTTTGCCGGGGACGGGTTGTTTATCCAGATTGTCCTGTCCGGAAGGTTGCTCGATAGCATGTTCGTCGTCCACCGGTTCGGCCTGCTCTATGGCTGGATCTGCATGGCTGCTGTCTTCGTTGAGGCGGGACTTTGAGCGGCGCTTACGTCGCCGTTTTGACTGCTTTTCGAGGGAATGATCCCTCGTGATGTCCCGTTGTTCCTCGTCGTCGCTTCCTTTAGGTGTGTCCACCATGTATATATCATGAGATGAGGTGGCTGTCTAGTGCCCTATAGGTGCTGGTTCATGTTTGTCTTCTACATCGTCGTCCATACCGTCGATGTCTTCGGAATCGAAGTCGAGCACGTCATTTAAACTTTCGATAGTGGCTACGAAGTGGGTGGTGGGTGGGCTTCGAATTTCTTCGTCATCCGCATCCCAACCTTCCTGACCATAGTCCGGCCAGGACTCTCCTGATAGAGAGAGAGGCTTTAGTGAATTTGGGATGACGCTAAAGGGCAAGTGCTGAAAGACGTCCGCAGCAGTGAACTCCATGATCGGCGCCCAATCGGATTCGATTGACAGGGGCGCGGAAGGTTCGGAGTCCGAAGAGGAGTCTGGCACCTTGGAGTCACGACCTTCGCAAAGGACAAGGATGGTGTTCGGCTCAATTGCCGTAGAGATTGCAGCCCCCGAGGCGGTGTCCAGCCACCCGTCCTCGATCGGTGCAGTCGGCTCCGAACTAAGGGTCGGAGCGGACACTAGTGCGGCCTCCAGGGCACTGTTCGGGGGCAGAGCTAGATCATGCCCATCATGACAGCGCGGCGCGCTTGGCTATGGCTCAAACCCATCGAAGATCAAGTCTCCGCGGACGTCAGCCGTGTAGTTCAAACTTCCAAATCTGACCTGATGGCCAGGGGCGTAGCTTTCAATCTGCTCCAGATGGCCAAGCGAATTGGCCCGCAGTGCAAAGCCGCCGAATACGAAGATCTGTCCGGGGAGAAAAGTCTCACCCAGGACCACATTGTTGTTGATGATCGAAGGAGCCATCGGGCCGATGACACAGAGGAACTCTCAATGAAAGCACCAATGTCGGTATCAAAACCGGTGGATCTCGGGTAGGGGGTCCCGAACTGTGCGTCTAGGTGGATGGTAACAGGAGACAAGGGACACGATGTTTTTACCCAGGGTCGGGCCCTCTCAATGGAGGTAAAACCCTACTCCTGCTTGATTGATATTGATGATATGGGTAGTACAAGAGTAGATCTACCACGAGATCAGAGAGGCTAAACCCTAGAATCTAGCCTATGGTATGATTGTTGTCCATCCTATGGACTAAAACCCTCCGGTTTATATAAGCACCGAAGAGGGTTAGGGTTACACACAGTCGGTTACAATGGTAGTAGATCTACATGTCCGTATTGCCAAGCTTGCCTTCCACGCCAAGGAAAGTCCCATCCGGACACGGGACGAAGTATTCAATCTTGTATCTTCATAGTCCAGGAGTCCGGCCGAAGATGATAGTTCGGCTATCCGGACACCCCCTAGTCCGGGACTCCCTCACCCCCATCCCCTTTGTCCTGGTGGTGGTCATCGTTCCTTCTTGGCGGTGGTAGTAGAGGAGGAAGGCCTGCGTTGCCCTGCGGGCGATCCTCGCGAGGTTGATCCCTCCAAGCCCCCTCGCGAGGCTGGTCCTGCCAGCGGTCCTCGCGAGGTTGGTCACGCCACCCTTGGCGAGGGCCTCAGTTGTCCCATCATCCTCCACCTCTTTCTCCTCCTTGGCCGTAGCCCCGATCATTGCGCTTGGGGCGTCGACCGATACGTCCTTCTCGCATGGCCCTGACCTCTTGGCATTCATTGGTGTTGTGGGTGTGGAGGTCGTGGTATACACAGTACCGGCTGCCCTTGGATGACTCCGGCTGGTCCCTGTGGCGCTTCGTGTCTGGCTCTGCTGCGAGCACGGCTGCTCCTTTGCGCTTGACATCCTTCGCCTTGGCTTTCTTCTCTTCAGGGTCAGCAGCTGGGAGCTCAAGAAGGGAGAGGCACCCCTCCTCGGCCCTTGCGCACTTAGTCGCCAGGTTGAACAGCTCCAGAGATGTGCACAGATCCTCGTGGATTGCCAGCTCCTCCTTCATCTTGATGTCGCAGACGCCATCAGAGAACGTTGAGATGATGGCCTCGTCGGTCACCTTGGGAATCTTGAGGTGAGCGTTATTGAAGCGCTGGATGTACTTCTGCAGGGTTTCTCTAGGTTGCTCCTTGATGCGGCGCAGGTCACCCACGACCGGGGGACGGTCGCGAGTGCCCTAGAAGTTGGCGATGAAGCGGGTGCGCATCTCGACCCAAGAGGAGATCGTGCCGGGAGGCAGGTTCTGGAGCTAGGTGCAGGCTCCATCCTTGAGCGCCATGGGAAACCAATTCACCATGACCTTTTCGTCTCCGTTGTCCGCTTCGATGCCCAGCTCGTAGAGCTGCACGAACTCCACGGGGTCGGCAGTGCCGTCATAGCGATGAGGTAGATCCAGCTTGAACTTGCCTGGCCAGGTGACACTGCGTAGCTCGATGGTGAAGGCGCGGCAGCCTGCGGTGGCCACCGGTGCCCTTTGCAGACGCGGGGCTTGCTCCTGGAGATTCCCGCGCGCCGCCACCATGTAACGCCCCGGATACAACTTTCCATATTCGTAACTCCAACTCTTGCCTTTTCCGGAGATGCGATATGATATTTCCTTCGTGGTTGGGTTTTTGTCTTTTGTTTTGCATTTTGTTCATGTCATGCATCTCATCTCATAGCATCATCCGCATTGCATCGACACTCGTTGCCATCATTGTTTTTTTTAACTTGCATCCGCTCGTAGTTGCCGCGTCCCCCCTTGCTTTTGTTGACCGCCCTGAGACAAATCGTGTTTTCATTTCCTTTTTGTCCGACCACCTAACCTCTCTTGCCAGCTCGCAACCCCCCTCGCGCGCGTGTCTGAAACTCCCCCGAACCCGACCCGGACAGTCATCGCCATTGAATCCAGATCATCTCCAAACATCCCTAAAATATCTTCGTTCATTTGTTTGGACTCCCGAAGCATTTTATTCTCGACCGTTCGATTTTAATCGAATGATCCAAACTTCCCTCCTTTTTCATATATATAGTCCACCCCTAGTCTATTTTGGACAACCGTAAAAATCCTCCCCTGTCCCTAGTCGCGCCGCCACTCTCCTGCAATCCTCCTCGGGATCCCTCCCGATCCACCCACCTACCTCCATCGTTTTCCCCAATGGCCCAACCAGCACCTCCGACAACCTCCCTGGATTTGCGCCACTGTCCACCTCTCCGAGCAGAGCCGCCGGACCAGCAGGTCCCCGTCTCGCGTCCCTTCCTTCCCTCCTGCTCCGTTTAGCTCTCCCTCCCTTAATTTCTTAGCGCTCTCTCTCTCTCTCTCTGTTGTTCGACAGGACCACGCCATCGCCATGGCCTTCATCGCCTCGACGCCCAACTCGCCTCCGCCCTGTTCCTGGACGGACCTGCCCTCCGGCCTCGCCTTCTGCCGCTGAAGACCCGCGCTGGGGTCTGCTTCGCTGCGCCGCCTCGCAGGCCCTGTGCTCCCCGAGCACCTCGTCCCTGACGCCGGAAAAATTCGCCGCCGCCAAGACCTTGCCTCGCCAGTTTCACCTCCTCCGCCCAGGGCCCCGACGACCAAGACCCTCCCCGTCGTGCAGCCCTTCACCAGAGTCCCAGCCGCATCAGGCTGCCGCTGCGTCCCCTGCTTCTCGTCGCGCCGGCCTCCGCTTCCTCTTCGTCGAGCAGGGACTCGCTCGTTCCAGCAAGGTTCCAGCGCCATGGCCTTCCCCACCTCTGCCCGAGCACCTCCAGGACCTCGTCTGCCCTGCCACATCGCCGAATCCGGCCACCAGGAACCTCCAGTGCCGCCGCTTCCTTCCTCCTGTTGTCGCGCCCCTTCCTCCTCTGCTTCGAGGATGAGCCAGGCGCCCGCGTTGACTTTTCGTCGCGAGGCTCCTTCCGACCCCGTCCGCATCGCCAAGCCCAGCAGCCGCATCCAGTTCTGCCGGCCCGCGAACCCCTCTGCTCCAGTTGGCCTTTGAGCCCATGGGTGAGCAACCCGAGCCCCCCTGTGCACTGTTGGGCTAGCCAGATTCGGCCCGACTACATTTTTTCCCCTGCTGACGATTTTCCTAATTTCCAGTGCATGTTATATATGTAAAATACTTAAAATTGTATCTAGTTTCATATTTTGCCATTTGCATCCATGTTTAAAATGTTTAAACTGATGTTTGTTTAAATTTGCTTAAATGCCATGTTAAAATGATTTAATTCATAACTAAATAATCGTAGCTCGGTTTTAAACAAACTTTATATGTAAATGGGGTGCAAAAATGACTAGTTTAACATGGTGCACTTTATTTTGCTGTTTAACAAAATTAAAATTGTGTTTAGGGCAGAACAGTACCAAATCTAAAATATGCATATGACGATTTTCCGGAAATGTTGTTTGTTGTTCCGGCCTCATTTAAATTTGCCTAAATAGTTAGTTTACTTACGCCTCACCTCTTGCCATGTTTAACAACATTTAATATTGTTTGGTAGCTTAAACGAGATTAAACCAAATATGTCAATGTGGTGTTTTTTCAATATGCAACTCGTTGCATATTGAGCTCCACTTAACTTGTGGTATTGTTTGTTGCACTTTGCCATGCCATGCCTCATTAAACCGGACATGCATCATACTTGATTGTGCATCATGCCATGATTATGCTTGTGTGTTGACCATGTTGTTTGTTTCTTTCCGGTGTTGCTTCTTAGTTCTGGTAATGTTGCGATTGTGAGCATTCGTTCGACTACTCCCGTTCGTCTTCTTCATGGACTCGTTCTTCTTCCTAGCGGGATTTCAGGCAAGATGACCGCTACCCTGGATCTCACTACTATCATTGCTATGCTAGTTGCTTCGTTCTATCGCTATGCTGCGTTACCTATCATTTGTTCTATCAAGCCTCCCAAATTGCCAATGTCAGCCTCTAACCTTGTCACCTTTTCTAGCAAACCGTTGTTTGGCTATGTTACCGCTTTGCTCAGCCCCTCTTATAGCGTTGCTAGTTGCAGGTGAAGTTGAAGATTGCTCCATGGTGGACATGATTATGTTGGGATATCACAATATCTCTTATATTACTAATGCATCTATATACTTGGTAAAGGGTGGAAGGCTCGGCCTTATGCCTGGTGTTTTGTTCCACTCTTGCCGCCCTAGTTTCCGTCATACCGGTGTTATGTTCCCGGATTTTGCGTTCCTAATGCGGTCGGGTGATTTATGGGACCCCCTTGACAGTTCGCTTTGAATAAAACTTGTCCAGCAAGGCCCAACCTTGGTTTTACCATTTGCCTCACCACCACCTATACCCTTCCCTTGGGTCGGCCAACCCAAGGGTCATCTTTATTTTAGCCCCCCCCCCGGGCCAGTGCTTGTCTAAGTGTTGGTCCGAACCGAGCAGCCTGCGGGGCCCCTCGGGGAAACTCGAGGTCTGGTTTTACTCGTAGCTTGACTTATCCGGTGTTGCCCTGAGAATGAGATATGTGCAGCTCCTATCGGGATTGTCGGTGCATCGGGCGGCTTTGCTGGTCTTGTTTTACCATTGTCGAAATGTCTTGTAAACCGGGATTCCGAGTCTGATCGGGTCTTCCTGGGAGAAGGTTTATCCTTCGTTGATCGCGAGAGCTTATCATGGGCTAAGTTGGGACACCCCTGCAGGGTATAAACTTTCGAGAGCCGTGCCCGCGGTTATGTGGCAGATGGGAATTTGTTAATGTCTGGTTGTAGATAACTTGACACCTGATCCAAATTAAAACGCATCAACCGTGTGTGTAGCCGTGATGGTCTCTTTTCGGCGGAGTCCGGGAAGTGAACACGGTTTCTGGGTTATGTTTGACGTAAGTAGGTGTTCAGGATCACCTCTTGATCATTGCTAGCTTCACGACCGTTCGCTTGTTCTCTTCTCGCTCTTATTTGCGTTTGTTAGCCACCATACTTGCTTAGTCGCTGCTGCAACCTCACCACTTTGCCCCTTCCTTTCCCATTAAGCTTTGCTAGTCTTGATACCCATGGTAATGGGATTGCTGAGTCCTCGTGGCTCACAGATTACTACAACAACAGTTTCAGGTATAGATTATGCGATGATCATGACGCGAGAGGGATGCTTGCTTGCTTGAGTTCATCTTCTACTTCTTCTTCGATCAGATAGGTTCCAGGTCGGCAGCCTGGGCTAGCAGGGTGGATGTCGTTTGAGCTTCTGTTTGTGTTTCATCCGTAGTCGGATGTTGATCTTATGTATGAGATGATGTTGTATTCATGTGGCACTGTTATGCCTCTTGTATGTATCCCCATCTATTATGTAATGTTGATGTAATGATATCCACCTTGCAAAGCGTTTCAATATGCGGGTCTATCCTTAGTGGGACCTTCGAGTTCCTTTTGGATAGGTTCGCATATTGGGCGTGACACGCCAGGGGCAGCGCGGGGTCTTGACATGCTAGCGCAGGTGAGGGAGTCCTGTACTAGGGGGTGTCCGGATAGCCGGATTACCACCATCGGCCGAACTATCATCGGCCGGACTATCATCATCGACCGGACTTCAAGACTATGAAGATACAAGATTGAAGACTTCGTCCCGTGTCCGGATGGGACTTTCCTTGGCGTGGAAGGCAAGCTTGGCGATATGGATATGTAGATCTCCTACCATTGTAACCGACTCTATGTAACCCTAGCCCTCTCCAGTGTCTATATAAACCGGATGGCCCTAGTCCGTAGGACATACATTACAACAATCATACCATAGGCTAGCTTTTAGGGTTTAGCCTCCTTGATCTCGTGGTAGATCCACTCTTGTAAACATTCACAATATCAATATCAATCAAGCAGGACGTAGGGTTTTACCTCCATCAAGAGGGCCCAAACCTGGGTAAAACATCGTGTCCCTTGTCTCCTGTTACCATCCGCCTAGACGCACAGTTCGGGACCCCCTACCCGAGATCCGCCGGTTTTGACACCGACATTGGTGCTTTCATTGAGAGTTCCTCTGTGCCGTCACCGATAGGAAGGATGCCTCTTCCCGTCTTCAAGGACGGTATCTTCGCCAACGGAGCCTTGGCCGCCGGCCAAACTATCCGGCTAGGAGGTTTTCTCATAGCCGCCTGTCCGGCCACCGCCTCCGCAATAACCTCTCGAGTCATCGAGAGCAACCTTCACGTCAACTCAGAATTTGCCGAGCATCTAGATCCAGCAGAGCTCTCGTCTGTAAACGAACTCTTGGATCGGATCGCCGCCCTGGGAGTCGCTACAGACTACGATCAGATCGGGCTTAAAACCGATCTGAGAGAGATTAACTCTCCCCAGGTCACCCACCATGTTACGGTGGTAGAAGAACAATGCGGCGGCTCTTCTCCTATATTGAAAACTAGACATGTCCAGGCTCCCAAACCCTCCATGCCAGATTCCCGCGGAGGGGCGGACTTCGATCGAGCACTGAGCTTAAAATCAGGCCTCGTTCCGGACTCGTTGGACAATGTCCAGCGACCAAAGTTTCCGGTCTTGGAAGCTCCTCGGCCTTTGAGCCTTGAGATGGGTAGGGCTCCGGACTTAGTTCCGCCCACCCGACCAGATATATGCGATCTATCTCTAATCCGGCAAGAGCCCACTGAAACAGTACATCGCTACTAGGCCAGATTCCTCCTGGTTATGGACAGGATAAAAGACTGCCGAGAGGAAAACGCAATCTCAATTTTCTGCAATAATTGCATGGACGAGGGAATCCTAAACACCGTCAGCCGTCGTGAAATCACACGCTTCGCCGACCTGGCATCCATAGTACAGAAGTACTGTGCGATAGAGAGTTTCCGGAAAACCGAAAATAGGTTTTGGGACAATCCGGCCCCGGATACAGACCCAGTCCGCAATAAAAGGGCGCATCACACTCAGGCGCCAGGTTCAAGAACCAAAAAACAGAAACCCCTTAAAGGGAACGGAACCGTACTGGAGGGATGGCTCAGCAGACCCTGTACAATTCACAGTGCAGGGGGTGCCGTCCCAACACATAGCCTTCGAGCATGTTGGATACTACGGCAGGTGGCCAAAAGTGGCGAGGAGCTTCTAGCCCCGGGAAACCACACCAACAATACTGGTACGGTATTAACAGTCTTCGAGACTTTCGCATCAAACAATATGCGGAAACGAACAATCCGCAGCCTTGCCGAAGCTTATCACGTAGCCACATCAAACCCTTGGAGTGACGCGGCCATCACCTTCAACGCCAGCGACGAACCTAAATTCCGAACAGCCCGAGCACCAGCCGCATTGGTCCTCAGTCCTATAGTGGACGGCTTTCGGCTTACCAAGGTGCTCATGGATGGCGGCTGCGGACTAAACCTCATCTACGACGAAACCCTTCAAAAAATGGAAATAGACTGGAGCCGCATTGAGCGAAGCAGCACAACCTTCAGAGGGATAATCCCTAGCCGGGAAGCGCACTGCACAGGAAAAATCACACTCGATGTGGTGTTCGGCTCGCCGGACAATTACAGGTCCGAGGAAATCACGTTCCAAGTGGCCCCGTTCAACAGCGGATACCACGCTATATTAGGATGAGAGGCATTCACAATCTTCCAAGCTGTACCCCATTACGAGTACATGAAGCTCAAAATGCCTGGGCCCGGCGGAATAATCACTCTCGTTAGTGATCCGGACATAGCACTCCGCGCTGAAAACAAGACGGCCGCATTAGCCCTGGAGGCACTATCCGAAGCCTTAGCGGCAGAGGAACTCACCGCGCTGCGCTCTACGGTGAATAGGGACGATGTGATACTCGATAAGAGATCCAATTCCACCTCCTTTAAACCAGCCGAAGAAATAGTAAAATTCCAGGTCCACCCAACGGACCCGACAAGGATGGCCTCCATCGGGGCACAATTGGGCCCTGATGTAGACGCCGCACTGCGAGAATTCCTTTGGGAAAATTGGGACATTTTCGCCTGGCACCCCTCGGATATGCCCGGAATCCCACACAGACTAGCAGAACATAGCCAAAACACCCTAAAAGGATTCAAGCCAGTCAAACAGGCTCTTCGACGATCTTCCGAACCCAAAAGACAGGCAATGGGAGAGGAACTAGCCAAACTATTGGAAGCCGGATTCATCAGAGACATCAAACATCCGGATTGGCTAGCAAACCTGGTAATGGTACCAAAGAAGGACAAATCCTGGTGCCTATGTGTCGATTTCAAAGACCTAAATAAAGCCTGCCCAAAGGATCCCTTCCCCCTCCCCCACATCGACCAAATCATCGATGCCACTGCAGGGCACGATTCATTGTGCTTCCTGGACGCATACTCCGGCTATCATCAAATCAAGATGGCAGAAGCAGATCAAGCCGCAACGGCATTCATTACTCCATATGGACCATTCTGCTTCAACACGATGCCCTTTGGACTTAAAAACGCCGGCGCAACATATCAGCGCATGATTCAGACATGTCTGGCTACCCAGATCGGCAAGACAGTAGAGGCATACGTAGACGACGTGGTCGTCAAAAGTAAACGCGTCGAAACTCTAGTAGACGACTTGAGGGTCACGTTTGACAACCTCCGAGAATATGATATCAAGCTGAATCCGGAAAAATGCGTTTTCGGCGTGCCAGCCGAAAAGCTCCTGGGCTTCATCGTATCCGGTAGAGGAATTGAAGCAAATCCGGCCAAGATCCGGGCTCTATCACAGCTGGATATTCCAAAAAACCTTAAATAGATCCAGAAATTGACAGGATGCGTGGCGGCCCTCAGCCGCTTTATCTCCCGCTTAGGAGAAAAGGCATTGCCCCTCTATCGCCTCCTCAGGCACATTGAACACTTCGAGTGGACGGATGCTGCCATCGCCGGACTCGAAGAAATAAAGGCCATATTGGCAACGAATCCAGTCCTGGCCGCGCCCAACCTGGGCGATCCAATGCTGTTATACATCGCAGCAACACATCAAGTTGTAAGCGCGGTACTCGTCGTCGAACGAGAGACAGAAGGGCATAAATTCCCTCTTCAAAAACCAGTGTATTATGTATCCACTGTGTTAACCCCCTGCAAGTCCCGTTACCCGCACTATCAGAAGATCGCGTATGCAGTGTTCATGGCATCCCGGAAGCTCCGACACTACTTTCAAGAGTGTTCGATAACAGTGGCCTCTGAAGTGCCACTCAATGAAATTATAAACAACCGCGACGCAACGGGCAGGATTGCAAAATGGGCCATTGAGCTCTTACCATTTGATATAACTTACAGACCTCGGCGAGCTATAAAGTCACAAGTATTGGCTGTCTTTGTCGCTGAATGGACAGAAGCCGAACTCCCTAAAGAGTACGGCGCATACTCCAATTGGATTATGCACTTCGACGGCTCTAAAATGTTGGCCGGACTGGGGGCTGGCGTCATCTTGACGTCCCCGACCGGTGACACAGTCCAATACGTACTTCAAATAATGTACACGGACTCCAACAACGCAGCCGAATAGGAGGCCCTTTTACATGGTCTCCGGATGGCAATCTCCATGGGCATTCAACGCCTAGAGGTGCGCGGGGACTCAAACCTCGCAATATCCAAAATAAATGGAGACTTTGATGCCAAGGATCCGAAAATGGCAGCATATCGCAACACTGTCCTAAAAATGTCAGCTCGGTTCGACGGACTCGAATTCCATCACGTAGCCAGGGATAACAACCAAGCGACCGACGTATTGGCACGCATCGGCGCAAAGCGTGACGCTGTCCCTCCAAACATCTTCCTGGAACGGCTGTTCAAGCCATCCGTACTATGGGAAGAGGAGTCTGGACATAACAAATCAGAAGCAGCCACACCAACCAACACAGAGCAATTCGACATAAGCGGCAATTCCGCCGCCGAAATAACACCCTCAGCCCACGACATAATGGTCGTAATCGCCCCGTGGACAGAACCATTCCTAGCCTACTTACTTAGGCAGGAACTTCCCGAAGACCAAAACGAGGCCCGCTGCATAATTCGGCGATCTAAAGCCTACAAGGTCCACGAGGGAGAACTTCATAAAAAAAGCACAACCGGAGTCCTTCAAAGGTGTATCTCCGAAGAGGAAGGGCGAAACCTCCTGGCTGAAATTCATGCCGGACTAGGCGGACACCACGCAGCAGCCCGGGCCCTCGTAGGAAAGGCATTCCGTACAGGATTTTATTGGCCGACGGCCCGGGCAGATGCTCAGGACTTAGTCCAACGATGCGTCGGTTGTCAGCTCTTTGCTAATCAGAGCCATATGCCACCCACCGCCCTCAAAACTATACCCATTACCTGGCCATTCGTGGTCTGGGGGCTTGACATGGTTGGACCACTTAAAGGGGGAATCCACAAGCAAAGATACCTATTGGTCATGGTGGATAAATTCACCAAATGGATAGAGGCCAAGCCAGTTAAAACGGCAGAGTCCGGACCAGTGATAGACTTTATATCCGGGGTAGCACATCGTTACGGTGTCCCCCACAACATCATCACTGATAACGGCACGAACTTTACGGCCGATGAGGTTAAATCATGGTGCAAAAATATGGGCATGAAGCTCGATTATGCTTCAGTCTATCATCCTCAAACCAACGGTCAAGTGGAACGAGCGAATGGTCTAATAATGAGCGGCATCAAACCCAGACTAGTGCGGTCACTTACGAAATCTAACACGCACTGGGTGGAGGAGCTCGACTCCGTACTCTGGGGGTTGCGGACAACGCCCAACCGTACTACCGGATTCACACCATTTTTTATGGTGTACGGTGCAGAGGCAGTTTTGCCCTGCGACATTATTCATGACTCACCTCGTGTGCACATGTATGAAGAAAGAGAGGCCGAGCTGGATCGGCAGGACAGCTTAGACGCATTGGAGGAAGAACGCGACGTCGCCAAGGCTCGTTCCGCATTCTATCAGCAGCAGGCTCGAAGATATCAAAGCAGAGAAGTATGGGCCAAGACTTACAACGTGGGCGAACTAGTTCAACGCTTGCCGGACAAGAAAAAGGACAAGCTCAAGCCCAAATGGGAGGGCCCCTTCATCATCGATCAAGTCCTTACCGGCGGAGCATACCGTCTATGAAATGCATCGGATAATCGACTCGAGCCGAACCCATGGAACGCAGCCCGCCTCCGAAGATTCTACGCCTAGCGCCGGATTAAGAGTTCGTCCCTTTCTCCCGTCCAAATTTTTTATATACTTCAGCTGCCTTCTTTCTCTTTTTTCTCTCACCCCTACTCATAAACAGCCTTAAAAGGCTTATTTGCGCCTAAGTCTGCGCATAATCGATGTGCTATCCGCACTCACTATACCTGGGGGCTTCTTTACCAGAAGCTTAATTTATAAGGGTTTCGCGCCCAGCACATGTGTTAAAGCTCCCACATGTACCTTTTATTCACCATTAAATGCATCGATATGACTTAAGTTTTGGCCAAGCTGGGTTGCCTGGCTCCTGTGCTTACCCCTACGTTCCTGATTGTTCGGCTAGGAGGTAAAGGGAGCACCTCTGCGATTGTTACTGCCGGGTCAGCCGGATGTGTACCTCAGACTGGGTGAAGCCGAAAGCTGGCGTTCTTAAGGGAATACTCGGTCGGTAACTTGAAAGATGATTTTACCTACTTATTTATCTGCCCCCAGATGTTTTTCTGCTTTTTTCGCAGTCCGGACATGCCCTTTAGGGCATGCCACCCCCAGAGGAAAGGAACCCTTAACGGAACTATTCTCCCTGGAAGATGTTTCTTACTAACCATGTAATATAACATAACTAGTTGGGCACTTGTCTGATAAAGCACTAATGACCCCTACGCCTGGTCTCCATGGATACCCCGGTTGTTTCATAACCGAGAAGGTATTCGGACACACTCCGGACTCTAGGGTCCCGAGGTCGAAGCGAAAAGGTCGGCAAAGACAAATGATCTACAATCCGGCTAGAAGGCATTTTACATGTCATTTTATAATACATTGTCAAATTGACTGACTGTATTCTTCTTCAATCCCTTCTAACAGGCTGTCTAATTTACAGTCCTATTGGGAAAACTTAGCGGCCAACTCTACTTGGTCGTATACTAAACTTACAGGGATCTCCTTCCCATCGGGCCCCACAGGACCGACTTCGGCCATGTGGTTGGGATCTGCCTTCTTGTACCGCGTCTTCACCATGGCCCAGGCCTCCCTGGCACCTTGGCGGCAGGCTGAAATCTTCCATAAATGGAAGCGCTGCCGCACTCCCTGAAGCTTCTCCGCAAGCTCCCCAAGTCCCTCGGGTAGGGAGAAGGCTGGCCATAAAGCCTGGATGACGCCGCTCATTGCCTGCCGAACTCGTTCGGTCAGTTGCAACAACTCGGGAAGTTAATCACCCGTCGATACGGGCATCTCCTCCGCAGGGCGACCCGTGAGTATACCTACAGACATATTTTGTCAATTGACTTCCTCGCCGAACTCTTCTTTTCAAAGGAGTTCGCTCAAGCACTTACTATAGATGCCGCGACGAAGCCGCTGATTCTCCTTAAAGGAGCCAGACAGCTCGGCCCGAACGCCTTTCAGCTCTTCTCCAAGCTGGGCATGGGCATCCTGGAGCTTGTTCCTTTCGTGCTGCACCTTATGCAGCACCCTCTCGCCGGCCTTCAGCTGGCGCAGAAGTTCTTGCCTGTCCGGATCTTCTCCGGCAGCACCTGCAAAGTCATTATCAGACTTGCACATAGGCCAAACACTACTTATCTTTTTAAATAATGTGTTACTAGGAGAGGTCCCTGTGTTTCCTCCTGCGGCAGTAAGTGCGGCCTCAAGTTGAGCCTTACACTCTTGCAGCTCCTGAGACAGTTGGGTATTCTTCTCGGAAAGACCCTGCATTTCACATGATCCTTAAATCAGTTAATATAACTACTTTAAGTCTCGGGGGCTACTGGCATATATAACTATTAAATTCTCTTACCCGTATGTCCTTTACATACTACTCCGTGGCTCTGGTCAAACCATCTTGAGCGGCACAGAGGTGCGCGTCCCTTGCGTTAAAGGCATCCAACGCCTCAGAGGAGAAGCACGCGTCACGACAAATAGTCCGGCGGCGCCTATGTTTCATGGCGCTCTCCACCTCAGATTTGGTGGCGGACAGTCGGTCGGCATCCTCTGTTGGAGGAGTATCCGGCTCGCACCTTGCGCTCGCCTCCCCCTCCGGACCAGTCGCTGGAGCTTGGCTGGTAGAAGCCGGATTGATAGCCTCTACACCCGCAGTCCGGCGGGCGCTTTTTCCCCTACAAAAGTCATGAGCACTCGAACGCTTCCTAGGAACGTCGCTCCAGATAATGAATTGTGAGCTATACCTTTGTGGCAACGTTTCAGTCCGCGCCGCACTCCTCTTCCGTCCACTGGTCCGGACTGGCCTTCGATGGTCAGCCGCTGCGGGCTCGGCTTCCCGCCCTAGAGGCGCCTCCTGCACAGTGTCATCATATACGGTGGTCAGAAATAAGCAAGGAAGGACTAACGGTGTCAGAACTTCGGTCACAAGCACCTGGGAAGCCGGATATAGTCCGGGATAGTCGGCCGTAATGGCGACTAGGGCATTATCCATGCTGAGCTGGTAGAACACCCCGTCGATTAGCTCCACTCCTATGTCCGGATCCTCTTCGGAGGCCGGGTCCCGGGATCTCTCTGGATCCTCGGGTTGCGGGGCTGGACTTAGCATGTCCTCCACCGTCCGACGCAGCTCCTGCGTCGAAAGAAGAACACAATATAAGAAACTTAAGTTTCAAAGGCATAGGTTGGACACGTGAGGTGTTCGCTTACCCAAGGCCGCGGATTATTCATGGAGAACCCATTTAACGGGTTCGTCCGAAGGAAATCTTCCTTCTCCCCCTTATACAGGCCGGACAGGATCTTCACCAGGTCTTCGGCCGAATCCGGCCCTTTGCGGCCGTGACGGGTGGCATCGTCCTCCCCGTTGAAATCCCACATGGGGTGGCCCCTGTATTGTAGTGGCTGCACTCCTCTCATAATGCATGTTGCCATGACTCCAATCATGGTCAACCCGGAATGGGCCAGTAACCTTATCCGGCCCATCAAATAATGGACGCTCTTGTCTTCCTCCAGTCGGGGGCTCCGTGGGCGCCAACTAAGGCGTTTCTTCAGAGGAGCATTGTTGAACTCCGGGAGGCCGATCCGGACAGGGTCTGGCAGCGGAGCATGTTCTATATAAAACCATAACGAAGGCCAGTCTTGGGACGCCTTCTTAGGGGTTCCGGATGGATATCCGGTCCCGGCAATGCGCCATATTTCGGCGCCGCCCACTTGATATATGAGCCCCTCATGAGAGCAGGGGACAAGGCAAAACAACCTCTTCCACAGCGCAAAATGGGGCTCGACGCCCAGGAATAGCTCGCAAAGAGCTACGTAACCCGCAATATGCAGGATCGAGGCGGGCGTGAGGTTATGAAGCTGGAGTCCGTAGAACTCCAGGAGCCCGCGGAGGAACGGATGTACAGGAAATCCGAGCCCCCTTATCAGATAGGGGATGAAGCATACCCGCTCCCCTTTGTTGGGATTTGGGGTAGCCTCCACTTGCTTCCCACCTTTATAGGTGGCCAGCCCGGCCCGGACAGGAACCATGAAGGCCGGAGGGAGATATCCCCCCGTTTGGAGCTTCACCAGCTCGTTGTGTGGAACAGAGCATCTCCCCCAATCTCCTGGCAGAGGGCTGGCAGCGCGAGAAGAGGAGCTGCGTTGAGGATCCATGATGGAATGGGTTCTTGGTCGAAAGCGCTCCGATGGGTATTCGCGGGAGGAAGATGGTGATTTGGATCTGGATTCGTGCCTCTCTTATAGGCAGATTACTCGCACAACTAGGGGGTAAAACATAAAAGGCACCCTGGCTTTTCGCATTCGTGCGACGCGTGGAAGAAGGCCATTATTGGGCGTGGGAGCCAAGAAACGCAACGTTAATGAGGAAGCCGGACACTATTCGGCAGGTACATGGATCTTGAAGAAGAACCCGCCTTGCAACGCTGAAGAATACACACATGCTGGACTTATCGTCATTGAAGACTGGTTCGGGGGCTACTGAGGGAGTCCTGGACTAGGGGGTGTCCGGATAGCCGGATTACCACCATCGGCCGAACTATCATCGGCAGGACTATCATCATCGACCGGACTTCAAGACTATGAAGATACAAGATTGAAGACTTCGTCCCGTGTCCGGATGGGACTTTCCTTGGGGTGGAAGGCAAGCTTGGCGATACGGATATGTAGATCTCCTACCATTGTAACCGACTCTATGTAACCCTAGCCCTCTCCGGTGTCTATATAAACCAGATGGCCCTAGTCCGTAGGACATACATTACAACAATCATACCATAGGCTAGCTTTTAGGGTTTAGCCTCCTTGATCTCGTGGTAGATCCACTCTTGTAAACATTCACAATATCAATATCAATCAAGCAAGACGTAGGGTTTTACCTCCATCAAGAGGGCCCGAACCTGGGTAAAACATCGTGTCCCTTGTCTCCTGTTACCATCCGCCTAGACGCACAGTTCGGGACCCCCTACCCGAGATCCGCCGGTTTTGACACCGATAACAGGGATGTGGTCTTGACGAGCTGGAGCGGGTAGCACGCGAGCGCCTTCTTGGGGACGAGGGATTTCTTGGCAGCTCCTTTCTTCTCGCGCGGGCGCTAGACACGTTGGGTCTCGTCCAGGGGCCACGCGCCTTGGAGCCAGGGCACCTTCTTGGGGAGGAGGTGGTGGGGGCACCTCCTGAGCTGCATCGCCCATGCAGGACGGAGGGTGAGGCAGCGAGAGGGACGGCGCAGGAGAGCCCCCTGCAGCGCTGACGAGCTCGGTGATGCGAGCGAGCTACTCCTCGTAGAGGTCGTCGACGGGGCGGTAGTGCAGGAGCTCGCCTGCCAGGAGCAATGCGGCATGCATGTCCGTGCGAGCGCGACGGGTGTGAGACGACTAACCAGCTGGAGTTAGCGATGGAGTGGCGGTGCGGCATTCCTGCCGCACCGAGGGATGCAACAATGATGCCTGCTGCTCGTTCCCCGTCGGGCCAGTGGCGGCGTTGGCGGCAGGCAATGGAGAACGACGGGGAGGCCAACCGACAGGAGCCGTCTGGGCGGCGCGGGCGGCGAGAGCAGCCCGACGCTCGGCGCGAGCTCGACGAGCGTCAGCCGTGGATGTGATGAACGATCGAACACGGAACATCGGAAGAAAGATTCCGGCGCACCCCTATCTGGCATGCCAAATGTCGGATATCAGGTTCCGGTAAAACCCTTAAGGTTTGAACTCTGGGGTGCACGCAAAGATCTTCCCCCTACCGATCCACGTCCCAACGATTCGCCGAGAATCTAAGCTACACGATGAACAACACAAGGGACACAGGGTTTACACTAGTTCGGGCCACCATTGTGGTGTAATACCCTAATTTAGTTTGTGGTGTGGTGGATTGCCTCGGGGGCTGATGATGAATAGTACAGAGGAAGAACAACCTCGCGAGAGGTGTTCTTGGGCTGGTGCAGTGCTCTGCTTGGGTGGATCACTCTAGGCTCTAGATGAAGTGATCTCTTGATCCGATCCCCTCTCTACGGTGGTAGCCATCTCTATTTATAGAGGCCCTGGTCCTCTTCCCAAATATTGAGCGGGAACGGAACCAACAACGGCCATTTTGAAGGGGATCCTGACTAAAGTTGGTCTTCGACTACCAAAGGCACTGGCGATGACGCCGTCTTCGGCTCCATAGTGACCTCCGTCCTGCCGCTCTGCTGGTCTTGGTTTCATTGCACCGATATGGTAACCTTTGCTTGATGCCTCGGTACTCCGCACCTGCACTTGCCCCCTTTGCACCAAAGAGGAAACGAGGACACTACGTAGGCTGGCGCCCACCTGGCGCCCGCCTGGTCTCGATCGTCATGGCTTGCGTCATGAGCACCTCGCGAGGTACTCCTGCCTTGATCTCTCTGCCTCCTTGCGATCCTGCCTGGTGAGGCCGTCCCTGAGGAAGCCTTGCGTCGTCCGCCCTGCGAGGCTTGGCTCCTCGTGAGGGTCTTGAGCTTGGGTTGATGAAGATGGGTCATACAGGGCCACCCTTTGAGCCACGCCGTAGGCCACAGAAAGGCAAGTCTAGGTACCCCCATTCCCAGAACACCGACAGATGATGGTAATGCAGTTGTCGTGGCTGCCGGTGGCGGGGAAGAAGATCTGAGGCAGCGAAAGATAGTCTGGAGGGCGGATCCCTGTTATGGTGATCCCGTCCGTCATTGGAGCAGCTGAGCTGGGGTGGACCACAACCCAGCAGGATCAGGACAAACCACACAAGGTTTTGTTTGACACATATCTATAAAAGAAGTAGTTATGTAAGGGCGTATTTGAATTGGAGGATTCTAACAATCCAGGGATAGGAAATACACAGAGAATTTAAAAACACAGGATTTCTGCAAATTTGGGTTTTTGGTTCACAAGAATTGGAAGATCACAAGATGCAAAGAAGCATGGTGAGGTTAAGTCAAACGACAAGAAAATGTATGGTTATAATGCTATTATGCTACCATCTCTTAGTCTTGTACTTCATGAATAGGAATTTGAAAAGGAGGACAAGTGGATATTAAGATTCCTAAAGTTTTTCTTTCAAGGAGACAGTATAGGAACAAATCCTACAGTTTTCCTTTGCTCCATTCCTTTGTACCAAATGCATGAATAGTAGTACCATAGGAAACTTTCCAATTCCTATGTTTTTCCTTCACCTTTTCTCTCAAGCACTGGTGATTCTAGTAGGTAGGCTTGAACAGGGAAAAGCCTACACTCAAAAAATGTTTCTGTGCTACTTCTACTACTTTGGACCCACACAACTGCCCTACTAGCTCAACTCCCAGGCCCATTTACAAATGCATAGCTCAAACAAGCAGAAATAAATAATAATGGCGTTCAAGAGAGTCCATCACTGATAGCTAAGTTGCCTGGTACATCACTGCTTGTCATATAGTTGGAGAAAGTAATCGTATTTCACGTTACAACGTGTGCTCAGTGGCGAGTGTACAACCTCTTTGACAAAGCCAAGTCAACCTTAGCATGATTGGGTTGGTCGATGAGGATGCTCCGGCTGATTTGGCTGTCGGAGGAGGGGAAGAAGATCTTTTGCGTCTGGAGATGGGGCCGGGGGTACTGCTCCGCTGTGATGGAGGGTTTCATCGTTGGAGCAGCTCCAGTGAGTTGTATGACGGCGAGGCTGAACCAGGACAAGAGAGACAACGTTAACCTGAGTCAAATTCTAGTACCATCTCCAATAGATGATGTAAAATACATAACCACAAAGTGCTAGATGTAAAATACATCAGCCGCTCATCACAAAATTTAACTATGAAACTGAATTGCACTGCCAAAACTGAATTTTATCGTCGAACCTGCATTTTACTATCGAAACTGAACGCACTAGCAGAAAAGCAGTAGCAGCAACAGCGCCTACAGCAGCAGCGCATGCGGGAGCCGGGGCAGCTAGTCATGTAGTAGCATCTCGGGTAGCAGCTGCAGGGGCTCGAGTGAGAGCAGGATTGCTGCTCGTGCAGCAGCACAACGCGAGCAAGAGTAGAGCAGCAGCACAAGCAAGAGCAAAGAGCAAGAGCAGCAACGCGAGCAAGAGCAAGAGCAGACCATGCAGGGGACCGAGAGCAAGAGGAGAGCAGCAGCGCGAGCGAGTGCCAAAGCAGCAACAGCTCCTACTGATATGGACGTCGCCACCAAGGGAGCGATGCCGTGCAGGAAGTGGTCGGCAACACCGCCGTAGATGGAGCCGCGCCATGTCGGCTCTGGACCGAGCGCCGGCAGCACCGTGAGATTGAATCAAGTAGAAAATGCAGCGATTAGTGTAGAACCTCTTTAGTGGCGCCGATTAGGCCTCAACTTCATCTAAGGAATCTGTGATGATGCTGCTCTTCCGGTGGTGCATGTGAGGACGGCGGTGTGGGAATGGAGGTGGCATGAAAGACGAGGGGAACATTGGGGTAGCTCCTTGGAGGTGGAGGATGGGGTGGGTGAACCGGCAGGATGATGAGATCCACGATGGATCCTCATCCGGTGTAGTGGATGAGGGACGTCGGGGTGTTGCTGTGGACGACATCGTCAAGGAAGAAGCTCCGGCTAGGTGGGCGGATGGAGGAGGGTGTGGGGCTTCGCGGGTTTTCTCGGCCTCGGTGTACGAATGTGGGTCAGAGGGGATGGGAGGGGGAACCATGGCTTAGGGACGCGCTTGTCCAAAATGTGGGGTAAGTTACGGAAATACCCCCACCAATTTGAGCTAGGCGGTTCTTTCAGTTTAGGGGTATCACGGGTATTTCTCGTGTCGTGATTTTGTCGGAGGTGGGAGTTTTCACGTGCGTTATAATTTTGGGATAGCAAGGCGTGCGTTGAGATGGAGGGAGTTTCCAAAGTACAACGATACAAAGAGATATCTTAAAATTTTGGT
Organism: Triticum dicoccoides; assembly: GCF_002162155.2. Classification (NCBI taxonomy): domain Eukaryota; kingdom Viridiplantae; phylum Streptophyta; class Magnoliopsida; order Poales; family Poaceae; genus Triticum; species Triticum dicoccoides. The sequence goes on from NC_041389.1 coordinate 158,016,609, forward strand.
GTAACAAGGTGTGGGTTGAAGAGGCGGGAGGTTTGCAGCACGATAGACATAGATGCTAGCTTGGAATTTGGGCATAACAACGCGCGGCTTGAAATTTCGGGAGAACGAGCTTAACGCGTACAAGAATAGGACAATTCGCACCTTACTAGAGAGAGCCATGTCCCATTTTACAATATTACTAGAAATGCATTCAAATACAACAAAAAAACTAAAAAAAATAATTTAGGACAGCAAACTTAACATGTACAGTACCAAATCAATTTGCACTTCCCACAACAATAAAAAAAGCAATTCGTGTTGTCTACCATATGGACTAAATTTGAGTACATTTTCCCTGTTTGAACGGGATTGTACTCGGGTTAGTTATACAACATCTAAATATTATCTTCACAACACATGACATGAATATATGAGTAGTAAATTTCCATGTAAATATGAACTACATGTACATATGATCTCGAATTCAAATATATGTATCCATTTTATGTTGAATTTAAGTCATAGTACATGTACGCTCTAGCTAGATGTTCGGAATCTAAACCATGTATGATACTACGTACAATGTGTTTAACACGCACAACACACACACACCATTTAGACTAGTAAGGTACACGTGCATTGCACGCATGAGATTTGGCAACGAAATGATGAATAAATACCACATTATAGCATGTAAGCTTTGAGTCATATATGCATGATGTAGATGTTCGTTTAATTCCTGTAGTTCATCTCATTCAAAATCAATTAGTTTTTTTTAAAAGCTAATCTATTTTAAGATTCATGGAGTTGTGCATTGTAAAGCATAACGTAAAAACAAATAATAGCAATTCATCTAGAAAAAAATTGGGCAATTATGAAATGGAAGATTCTAGAACAAAGGAGAAGTGCTTGTGTTTTGAGGTTTGTGCCTTATGCTTAAGTTCAACCATGGAGTCTTCTAGATTGTACATGTGGCAAAATCTGATGGAATGTAGATGATATCCAATGGCCAGTAGTGCTCGGATTTGTTATCTCTGCACCGTCGGATTGGCTTTATCCAACGATTATGTTTCAAAGTTATTTGCACACTATATAGGGTGTAGATATGTGATGCGAAAGCCACCAATCATCTCCAATTTGAATAGTGTGTCCATGCACGGATGCAGTGTGGCCAAACGACGCCTCCCATGGGTATCTCAAATTCAAATTAGTCTGACCTTGTTCAATGTGTATACAGTATAGCATGCTCGTTTCCAAACGACACCACGCATATCTCAGTTATATTCATGCATGCATGGATTTCAAACATCATGATCTCTTATTCAAATATTTGAATTCAACTTTACATTGATTATGACCTCACCTAGTCTTTTACACCCACACAATCGTCTTCTCTTTATATTTGTACCACTAACTTTCTCTCGTGCATGCATGCACACACACTACCACTCGGTATTATCCATCGCACACATGCAATCTTTTTCTTCAGGTCGGTCTCCCATGTATACACACACACCTCCCCCTCTTCATCACTTCGGGAATTCTTTATCTCTCACGTGCATGCGCAACGATCGATGTTCCTTGACGTGTGTATATATATAGCTAGGTCTTTTCTAGTTTTCCACACAAACCGATCGATCTATATATCTTAGTCGGGTCTCACCCTCTTCCCCACGTACACATCGATCAATCTATACCTATCTATATAGGATTACATAGCTGATACACCCACATTATCTATCCATCGTCCCCCTCTCATCATCCATGCCTTCCGCTTCCTCTCTCAAACGCGCGCACAATGGCGAAGACAGGGGGCAGCAAGGGCCTTGGCCCCCCTAACATCACTATATACTGAGGCTAATATGAATGTGATCAGTAGATCAATTTCTGGTAAAATGGTTTAAATTGATGAATTCGCCCTCCACGTAAAGGATTAGCAATGCTTGGCCCCCTAGCTCATTTATTTTTCATGGCTCCGCCACTGCGCACGACCGTGCATGTTCTCGCTCCCTCTCTTTAAATATCGATCTCGCACTTGTGCACTCCTTCATAGTCTCCCTCCAGTTGTCCCCTCGCACCATCTTCCAACACCCCACCCCCCATATCCCAGTGCTTGTACGCTCGTAGAGCTCTTTCCTCTATCTATCTCTATCGATATCTCGCGTGGTCGACCACTCCCCTCCCCTCTCGTATATCACCCCGACCCCATGCACATACATGTATGTATATAGGCCTCTCCTTCACACAAATTGCATTGACACGTATTCCCTCACCATATCTTAGTATCTCTCACACACACGGACTACGTGTGCGAAAGAAAAGAGGTGCACACACATACTTGTTCCCACATACAAACGTGCGGGTGCACGGTGGAGCACACTTGTACAAAAAATGAGCGTGTAGAAAGGCTTTAGTTGATGTGCCACTAGTCTATATCTATACCTCTATATCTATACCCCTATATTGAGTGTGAATAAATTTGAAAGATGGTCGTTGGATGAAGCCAATCAGACAGTGTAGAGATAGCAAATCCTAGCACTACTGGCCGTTGGATATCATCTACATTCCACCAGATTCTGCAACATGTACAATCTAGAGGACTCCATGGTTGAACTTAAGCATAATGCACAAACCTCAAAACACAAGTACTTCTCCTTTGTTATAGAATCTTCTGTATCATAATTGCCCAAACTTTTTTTCTAGTTGAATTGCCATTATTTGTTTTTATTTTATGCTTTACATCACACAATTCCATGAATCTTAAAATAGGTTAACTTTTTAATCTATACCTATTAATAAAGCAAGGTGTGTTTCTCTAATTTTTTCATCCGTTCACCAATATTATACTTTTGAGATTTTTTTTCTATCCAAGGTGGTACTATTCTTTTTGGTCAACCCACATATATAAAATCACGACCAATTTTCCTCTCGCCCGTACGTAACCAGCCCATACACCCATACTGGGCCATGCAGCCACCCGAGTGGGCTTTCTGGAAAGAGCAAAAAATAATAATGGGCCACGCATAGCGTCATCATGAAATAATTATACCACACTGGAATCGAACTCGTGACCTCCCCAAGGCTCAAACTCAAAGAACCAACTAAGCTACAAACTTTTGATGTCAAATTATCCCACCTCGAGTTTTTTAATCAGTTTGCACCACTTAATATACCGGATGCGCTGGAAATCAACAAGCAGACCCAGAACATCACCTTCGTGATTGAGGCAAGCTAATTAAATGGATCGGCGAATTAAAGAAAGGATTATGGGCTTAAAAGAAGGAAATAATATGGTCTCAAGTAAATTAAAGGAAAGATTGTGGGATCGGATTTGGCTGATTGAATGAAATTGTGATACTTAGGGATAAGTAAGGAAGGATTGTGGGCTTGATTGTGTGGTGAGGCTACTAATTAAAAGGAAGGGTAAGGAATGATTGATTGTGTGGGCAGGCGTACAACCATTGAGGACATGCGCCTTGCTCTCAGGAAGGAAAGGCTATTAAAAGAATAAAAAATTTCCTGCCTCAGGTATAGATAAGAAACTAAAGATGCTACTGCCAGGAAGGGGGAAAACTAACGTGTGATCCTTTGAAATCTAGAAAGTGTCGCACGTTTTAATCAAAAAATCATGCTACACTTACGACATCATCAGTACAATTTTTGTAGGACGCTGCCAACCAGACCGTCCACATGTCAAGTCAGCCTCAAGTGTAGCAAAAGTTAGGGTTGGATTTCCCACTGTACTGGAATCGGATGCCCAAGTATCGTACGTGAAATAGTTTCATTAATTAAAAGAAGAAATTAAACTATCAACAAAAAACTTGGCCGTGCGCACATACAACATGGAAAGTGACACACAATTTAATTTTGTGTCAATTAAATGTCTTTGTGCCTTTGCAAAGATGTCCTCTAATTTTTAAAATCTTTCACGCATTTTAAAACGTTTGGGTAGTTTTAAGATAAGTGTTCACGTATTAAAATAATGGTGATATAATTTAAGAAATGCTCATCCTTTTCTCAAAAACAAATTTCATGTCATTCTAAAAAGTGTTCAACTTAGGGTTGGATTTCCTATTGTACTGGAATCGGATTCCCAAGTATCGTCCGTGAAGTAGTTTCATTAATTAAAGAACAAATTGAATTATCAACAAAAAACTTGGCCGTGCGCACATCCGACATGGAAAGTGACACACAATTTAATTTTTGAGTCAATTAAAATATGTTTGTGACTTTTGAAAGATGTCCTCTAATTTTTAAAAAGTTTCATGCATTTTAAAATGTTTGTGTAGTTTTGAAATAAGTGCTCATGTATTAAAATAATGTTGATATAATTTAAGAAATGCTCACCCTTTTCTCAATAACAAATTTCATGTCATTCTAAAAAGTGTCCAGGTGCTTAAAAACATATTCATCATTTTAAAAATATTCATGCTCTTTAAAAAATGTCCATGTGATTTAGAAAATATTTATGTGTTTTAAAAAGAATGTTGATGCATTTAAAATAAAATATATACAATTTAAAAGTGAGTGGGTGTATGAGGGATGATGTAGGCCGTAGCTCGGGAAGCACAGACGTTAGATCAAGCTCGACGAGATTAGTTTTCAAACTATTTGACATTCACTTGCAATGGTATGGTTCAATGACAGGTGTGTGTGTCGTGGTCGAGATTATCACATTGGAATTCACCACGTCAGAAGCATTGCTATCAGGTGTTCATCACGACTAGGGCCGATGAATGCTGGAAGGAGGATAAGCTACAACACGATTCAGCTGCTATGTTAAAAATATATAATGTGAACATGTGGAGGGTCTCCAGTCGAACTTATTGTGCTGGAAGCATGCACTCCTTTCTCCCGTTGCAACGCACGGGCATGTTTGCTAGTAAAAACTAATTGATTTTGAATGAGATGAACTATAAGAATTAAACAAATGTCTACATCATGCATATATGACTCAAAGCTTACATATGCTATAGTGTGGTATTTATTCATAATTTGGTTGCCAAATCTCATGCGTGTAATGCACGTATACCTTACTAGTACTTTCAGTATGTGCAAAACACGTAAATTAGAATTCCAATGTCACACAACATAGCGTCTCTCCCTTTTTTAGTTAATATATTATGATTAAAATGATGTGGGGGCATCCATGAAGCCACATGGCACATGTGCAAGCATTGTCGCGACCTCCTTGTGTGGATTCATCAAAGTGACGTGCTGCTGGTTCCAGAAGAATGTACTCGTCCTCTCTCATGCACACTGGCAGTACATGCACGAAGCGAAGATGTGCATGCATGCACTCATTCCCTCGCACGCACACGCGGGTACACGGTGGGACACATTTTTGTACAAAGATCCACCCCATGTGATAATTTGATACATGTAAAGTCGTTCACTTCATTGATGGTCAATTAATACAGTGCATGCAAATTGAGTGAACGTAAGGTAGGAAGTAGTTGAGAAAGACATTACTACTTCACTACGTGCATGCGAGTAGTTAAATCATGGGTTGCTACTTTCATTGGTCTCCTTCATAGTTTGTACTGAATTTTGACCATAATTTTAAGTAACACAATATTTATGCATGTCATAAAAATTAATGTCATCGAAAACTATGTTCAAATGTGATTCCAATGATATAAGTTTTGGTGACATGCATTAACATTTTCTTGGTTAATTTTTTGGTCAAAAATTGGCACAAAATAAAAAGGGGGCCAATAAACCAGTACGCAGGTAGGGTGTTCAATTTTTGCCTGGGTTATAGTTGGTGGCCTTTGTATTTAAATATGGACGGAGTGGAGTCGTAGTATCTTTATCTTAGCCTCGTAGGGCTCTCCCAGCACCTACGCTCGCCTCCCCACCTCGTCCACCGGATCCTGCCATGGAGGATCCTGCCATGGATAATCCCTTAGATCCCACGATCCCACGGGCTGCCCTATCGGTGCGGCCCGCAGCATTGCTGCCTTTGAGCGAAACCCACATGTTCTTTAGAGGGGATCCATTGCTCTGGAATCACAGATAGGTGGCGCTGGAGGACATGCAAGGGCTGCGTTTCAGATGGTGAGCAGGAAGGGGAAATTGGATTGAGGACGCGTTGCGTCGATTGGAGACAAGTTTGAGGGAGCTATGCCTCGCGAAGCACAAGGCGGAGGTGCAAGTCAATCTTAGGTGAGAGATGCTGAGGGATGTCAGCATCTGGTAGCGCCGCGTTGATTTCGAGCTGGGGCTAATGGCAGAGATCATATTCATGGAGTCAACTGCGGAGGAAAGAATTTTCATGCATGCAGAATGGCATGAGCAGCCGGTGCAACTATTCAAATTGGTGGTAGGAGAAGCCAAATTGCGGGACCAACTACGGCGGCACCGCTGGGCATGCATCGTAGGCGAGGTGAGCTACCCTCCTTCCCCACCAGCGATGAAGTGACCTACTCGGTTGCTACTGTAGTGAACTTGCGACGCCAGGGCGGTTTGCAACCATGACAATCACTCCATCTATATGTATTGTATTCCTGTGAAAATACTTGGTTGTTTGGAAAAAGATGGTAGTAATTGATTTACCACTAGTTTTTGAATGCTTGGTCGTGACAATCACCCGAAGCCACAACCAGAAGTCTCCATCGCGTAATACTTACAACCGGTCGCACCAATAGACAGTTGGTCGGACCCTCGTCTCACCGAAGGGACACGCATTGGCCTGGTCTGACATGTACGACCAGTTACATCACTGACTTGTGCGACCGCATTTGAGCAGTAGTACTTAAAATTTGTGTTCCAGGAAACTCATCGGGAGCTGTTTTGGGCCTCGAAACCAAAACCATCAATTAATCTTTAGCTTGTTCCTACCACGTTCTAAAGTAGAATAATTAAGTGCAAACCTGCTCACACCTAGTACGTATCAAACCTGAACATGTTCCCACTATCCAGGTTTTAGTACTAGTGCTAGTACTAGGTTATAAAAAGGGGAACTACCTAGCCAAAAATCACTCTACCTTCCTCCTCATAAGTCTTTCTTGTTCGTCCGTCCTTGCCATGGCCGGTGTGCAGAGCTCTAGGTCGAGAACTACTCGTAACAAGGGAGCGGCGACCAAGGCCGTGGAAAATAAGGGAGGGATTGCCGCCTCGCAGAGACCTTGAAAGATCTGTCATAGGCAGGTGAGGGCTCCCAGGAGTGCCCTAGCCGCGGAGGTGAACATGCCGAGCAGGCGTAGGAGTCGTTATCCCTTATCCCTCGACGAGATGCCCGATCATCTCAATAAGCAGAAGGAGTTCATCAATGTCTTGGTGGAGCTTCTAAAGGAGAGCCTCGACGACATGCCCGCTGAGCTCAATGATTAGGGGGTGTTGACCGCCGGCTTTGTGATGCTGCGAAGGAGAGCATTGCATCGGGTAAGATGGTGGCCGGAGAAACCCTGCAACTTTAGGAGGACAAGGCGAAGCTCCGCCACGAGCTCGACCTGCTGAAGGAGAAGAACGCCGGCCGGAAGAAGCCGCATGAGAAGAGTAGTTCCTCGGTGAAGATGTTGCATGCCCTCGTCATGGAACAGAAGGAGGAGTTGGTGAAGCTTCGCACCAAGCACTCGGCTGCTGTCAAGGTACGTAATGCGGTCGTGGAACAGATGATGAAGGCTCACGTCGAGAAATCCCACGTCATGGACAGAATGAAGAAGATGGCAGAGGAGATGCGCGAGGAGATGGAGGTCATGGAGGCGATGAAAAAGTACTTACAACTCCGCGGCCAGCAACCCTTCATGTAGTAGAGAGCAGCGGCCCAGACTTGTGTGTGTGTGTACCTTCTTTTTTTGGGGGGATAATCTTCCTTCTTCTTTTGGTCCTGTGTTTCTTCTTTTGCTTCGGGTGTTTCGCCGCATGTGTCATGTTCTTTGCGAGGCACGAATAGAATAATGCTAACGGTAAACGGCGCTGTGGGATCGATGACTAGCAAATTAGATCATTTTTATTGCCATATCGCACTGGGCTGCCGTGTTTCGTGCTCCTCCATCGTACTAGTACTCTAGTGGAAATATTGAGTATACCGCACGGTTCTTTGCTCCTCCTCAGGTTGTCAGCAACATTTATACGATCAGTCAAATCACAAGGCCCCGCCTTCCAGCAGTAATGAGTCGTCAAATCACAAAGGCCCTCGCCTCTCATTTAACCGACCAAGCGAGACTGTCCCGCCCTCTAGCCTTTTAAATGTATACTTTTGTACAGTAGTAGTATCGATGGATTGCACCATGGAGCAAAACTAACAAGATGAAATTAAAGAAAAAAGGTGCTACATATAGAGAGCGCTCATCGCTAAATTATGCACATAGTACTATTAAAAAAGGTAGTACGTGCTTAGATGGGGTGCTAAAGTCTATTAAAGAAATTAGCATACCTATTTAATTCTTTGACGACTAACTCCTTCATGCTTTGGTAAACTTCTCTCATTTATGTTTTTTTAGAATTACATATCTCATTTAAGTGTTTTGCGTATGTGGCATGCTTAGAACGTGGTTAATAATATAGCCAACTGCTGGCTATATGATGTTCGCCATATATATAGTACATATATAATGTGAAGAAACGAGTGGTAGTACTACCAACAACAAGATGAAATGTAAGAAATACTAGTATGTACGTACTGAAGAGTTAAAGTAACGAGAAGGAACATAACATAGTTCTGTTGGGGGCTCATCACAACACACCCCTCAAATAAAACTAAGCGCCCTGAAATTAAACTAAGCAACTAATCCAGTAGGCACTGCATTAGAACCACCATGAGCAAGGACATTGCCACCTTACTCAGACTCCTCGTCCACGTGCTCGACTTCGTCCTTGTCCCTCGTCCTGTTGGCCGATACTTATTTGCTTGAACCGCACACTTGGCTCTCGCTCTTCATCCAACCCTTGTAGATATTGAAATAAAGGTAGGCATCCATTGCAGTGTACTGGATGTGGTCTCTATCTAATACATTCCATTGCCATGTAGGATGAAACTTGGGCGGAGGGTTCGTCAGTTTACTGTACGAAGGATCAACCATGGCACCTGCCAGGGTCAGCATTTAAGGCTGACGGGAGGGCACCAGCCCATTCTTCTGGAGGTCGAAGGGCTGGCCTACAACGAGGCCTATCCGACTCAGGACTCTTCTATCATTCGTTAAGTCTACAGTAACGAATTTGACTTTGGAAGTTCTTAAAATCCTCGCACTCAACGGCGGGATGGCATATATGGTAGACCAAGCACAAGTTATGCATGCAAACCTAGATCATGACAGGCTTCTTCCTCTCGTCCTCCTTTAGACTCTTCTCTTTTCCTAGGACTATGGTGTACTCAACATCTAGCCCAGGGACACACTCATCACCATTTGACTTTTCGAACACGCGTGTGAAGCGAGCAAGGCATCCTTTCACCGTCGCAGAAGAATAGGTGTAGATGGCGTCAAACTCATCGTCGGTGATGGTTCTAACCTTGTACTTACCGCTGATCATGGATATTTGGGATGCCATGGATTTGGGAGAAGGGTTAGGATTAGTGGAGCTGCTTTAAGGTGAAAGGACGGGACGACTAGGAGCAAACTGCCGTAATGATAAAGGACGGCCGAGGACGAGTAGGAGCGAACTGCTAGTGGTTTTCCGATTGTAAAAATGCTTGAGTGGGTTGTGCGAATGACATGGTAGTGGATTGCCCGGTGGATAAATGGATTCATGCACAATACTATAGCAAGCCAATTAGATGTCATGTCTACTAGACGCCCAATTAAATGGCTTCATGCATCTGCGTGTTCGCACATCAAGCGTTAGGAAAATTACAGGTGATACAAAGCTTTCCATGATCCCATGATACTGGCTTCCGAGAGCCCTTGGATCTGATATCGAATGGTTGCATGGCATGATTCTAGATCTATGGGTGAATATCCTATCCTGGACGGTTATTCTGCAAATTTTCAACAACTTATCATGCGACCGTTTGATCTCAGATCCTAGGGCTGTTAGCAACCCGTATCATGGTCACGCCTACCACGACTGTCGCCTCGCTCGCGCGGTCATGCCCTTGGAGATTTCAGATGGCTATAAATGAGCATTTTTTTGCCTACTTCGCATGCATGAAACTACTTCCTCCATCCACGTGCGTTAGGCTATCTGATGTTGGCATGTCATACATAGTCATCACTTAGCCACTCATACAACAAGGTTAGCAATAATATTGGCTATAAAAGTATTTTTGTAACTTCTCGCTATCTCTTTCCTCGTTGTATTTACTGCATTTGCCAAGGAGTAAGGACTATAGTACTTGGCACCTGTATACCATGGAGGTGGTTAGGAATGGGGAGACTCACTCCGGTTGTAGTGTCGCAGTAATAATGATAATGGCAAGTCAAATCACAGGGCCCCACCTGTCCATCAGTAACGAGCCATCAAATAACACAGCCCTACATTTGCAACAGCCTACTCCCTCATCTTCTCACCTCTCTATCGAACCGACTAGGTGAGACTGCCCCGCCTACTGCACGGGAAAAGCCCCACCCTCGACTTTAAAATATAATTTTGTATCCATGGGTTGCGCCATGGAGCAAAGCCTCAAGAAAACAGTGGTACAAATGTATGCAGCACGCCCATCGCGTTCGCGTCGCACCCCAGATGGTCGGTTGGTCTGGCACACTGCTCTCTGAATGGAACACTCGTCATATTGCGTTTGCACACACATGTGGGACCGCAATTGAGAACCGACCACTGGCACACTCCCCCATCCTGCAAGTCGGCCGAGTTAGTAGAAGAGAGAGATGAGTAATAGTACTGGAGCAGTGCTATAAACACGTTGGTGCCTGGACGATCCCTGCATGACACAGGAGATCAGTTCGTGCATGCATGTGACTAGACTCCAGCAGACGGCTGGATTGGCTATCGTCTACATATCATGGAAGTTGTGTTGTATATGGCTGTAGTTCTATGGAGAAATCTAAAAAAAGGTTTCTTTTGTCATCTCGCAATATTAGGTGTCATGTTGCTTCGGATCACTGCGAGTGTTAAACAGTAACAACTACGTTCCTCCAAGGCACTGGTCATTAGGGGCACATGCACGAAGACTACTCGGCTGCCATCTAGGTCAAGCCGGCTATGTTAATTAGGACATCTATCTATTGATCCATTTTCTAGGAGTTTGTCTTTAATTTGAGCTTTGATCCTCGTCTAGTTTATCCGTCGGGATTCATGTTGTATCCTTGGGGTAGTGAGGTTATGGTTTCTTGTCATGTGGCATTTTTCGTGTTATGTACGTATATGTTAATCCGATGCTTCAGATCAAAATGACGACAACTGCACCTTCGGGGCATGTGCATGAAGACTTCTTGACAGTCATTGATGAGGTCAAGCCGGCTCTGGTAGATAAAAGAAAACTACTCCACTATATAGGCAGAAGCCTCCATGCTTGCTTGCTAGTGTTGCTGTCTGTCGGTGTCAAAACCGGCGGATCTCGGGTAGGGGGTCCCGATCTATGCGTCTAGGCTGATGGTAGGAAGCAAGGGACACAATGTTTACCCAGGTTCGGGCTCTCTCAATGGAGGTAAAATCCTACTTCCTGCTTGATTAATATTGAAGATATGAGTAGTACAAAAGTAGACTACCACGAGATTGTAGAGGCTAAACCCTAGAAGCTAGCCTATGATGGTATGATTGTAATTGTGATCAGCCTTCTAAGGACCAACCTCTACGGTTTATATAGACACCGGAGAGGGCTAGGGTTTACATGGAGTCGGTTACAAGGAAGGAAACACAATATCCGGATCGGCAAGCTTGTCTTCCATGCAAAGGAGAGTCCCATCCGGACACGGGCCAAAGTCTTGAGTCTTGTATCTCCACGCTTCAATAGTCCGGACGATGTATACAGTCCGGCTGTATGGATACCCCCTAATCCAGGACTCCCTCAGTAGCCCCTGAACCAGGCTTCAATGACGATGAGTCTGGCGCGCAGTATTTTCTTCGGCATTGCAAGGCGGGTTCCTTCTCCGAATACTCCAAAGTAATTATCGAACACATAGACCGTGTCCGGATCTGCAAAATGATCTTCACATACTGTTGTAGAGAGAACGATATTTCACAAATGAAATATGCTGACAACTTTTTAGACAACGCGACGTGTCATTATGGTCGGGTCATTATTCGAACCGTTTTCCTACAACCAGCCACAACGCATATCGCGAGGCGGTTTTCTTGACACGTCCTGTCAAAGGAGAGATCGTGTCCCCTTATCCTGGGATTCCCATCAATACGGGTATGGGTAATCCCACCACGCCATCAATCGTGGCACTTGGGAAGCAAGCGATTCCCAACGGGCAAGTGGGGAGGCGCACCGCTTTCGTCGCCTCTATAAAGGGATAAGATTTCCCCATTTTTACCCATGTCTTCTTCCTCCTTTGCCCACCCTCGCCCCCTCGAGCTCCAGCGCCCAAGCCCAAGTCTTCTCCGCACAGCTAAACATGTCCGGAGCAGGAGGCAAGTGGGTGGCCTCCACCGTCAAGGAGAAGCATATCAAAAATCATCGGGTGGCTGGATACTTGGCCGCAGACATAGCGCACCGGCTACCGGACGCCGGGCAGGTCATTCTGACCCCAGGACCCCATGAGAGGGTCGTGTTCGTCGCCCACTTTGTCCGTGGACTGGGATTTCCACTTCATTCCTTCGTCTGCGGGCTCATGTTCTACTACGGGCTAGATTTCCATGATCTAGCTCCAAATTTAGTCCTCAACATCTCGGCGTTCATCGTCGTATGCGAGGCCTTCCTCCGCATCAAGCCTCATTTCGTCTTGTGGCTAAAAACCTTCTGTGTGAAGCCGAAGATTGTGAGCGGCCAGCAAGCGGAGTGCAGAGGAGCCATGGTGGGCAAGATGCCTAACGTCACCTGGCTAGACAGCTCCTTTGTGGAAACCGTGAAGGGGTGGCAGTCGGGGTGGTTCTACAACACCGAGCCGCATGGCGCCAACTGGGCGGCGGCCCCCGAGTTCCGACCCGGCACCCCCATGCGGATCACCTCCTGGGAAAGGAAGGGCCTGTCCTGGGGCGAATCTGCAGAGCTGACCGGACACCAGACCTGCATCAGGAGCATGAAGGACAAGAACATCAAGCTTGTCAACGTTATCCAGGTCATGCTCGTTCGCTGGATTCTGCCGTGTCAAAGGCGGGCATTCAATCTGTGGGAGTTCGTCCCAGCCGAACACCAGACACTCCAGAGGCTCTACGACATGACGCATAAAGGCGCGTGGAAGGTGTTGTTCAAGGCCTCCGAAGTACCTCCTCCCACATCCGAGGACCATGGGCTCCACGCCGCGCGGCCTCCCAGTAAGGTGAGTTTTCAGGCTACCACCGGATTCAGTTCTTCCCAATATATTCATGGGGGAATCTTAAGTAACTGTGCATATTTGCTCAGGAGTATGTGGAGACAGCGGAGCAGATTGACTGTCCGGCTCCGCTGCCAGAAGGCCCCGCTGATGCTCTCCTGACGGAGATGCTAGTCCCTGCAACCTACAAGGTGCCAGAGAAGAAGGCCGAAAAGAAGGCCCCGGGATCCGAAAGGGTCTCGGGCGTAAGGTTGTGCCGGAAGCCTCGTCCGAAGACGATGAGGCGCACCCCTCCCACGAAGGGGAGGAAGAAGAAGAAGAAGAATACGCCCCATCCGGAAAGGATGAGGGGCCTGGGGAGGCAGACCAGGGGGCTGGAAAGGGCCCCCGGCGCAAGGCCGTCATACCCACATCATTTGATGACGATGAGATAGATTCCTCCCGCGGAAGCGGGAGGAAGCAAGAAGAAATTCTACCTCCCCGCACTGGGGAGGAGAGAAAGAGGAAAACCGCCCCGGAGGGGGAGGCCGGGGCGTCCAAGAAGGGAAAGGTGTCCCTTCCGTACTATTCCGCCACAGCCGCTCTCAGCGAGGAGGCGTGGCTGCCCCGGGGGAAGCCCCCAGTGCGACCGTAAGTGTCCGCACTCTATCATGTCTTCACTCAATAGCTTTTTTATAACGCCGAACATATGTGCAGTCCGGCCAGGGCTCACCCCGAGGTATCTTCTTCCGGGTCCCTGAGCGATTCGGAGATGAATTCGCTTCCGACGACCACTACTCCTCAGCCCGCGGATGACACGGAGGTGTTGTCCTGAAGGATCCCAGAGCGGGGGGAGGTGACTCTAGAGACTCCCCAAGGCGGGATTCCAAATGTCGGACACGCGGGGTTCAAGATCCCCACGGATTGTGTCGATGAGAGCCACAGTAGGCCGGGCTCTCAGCCGAACACTGTCCTGGAACCTTCAATGGTTCCGGACTCAGGCGGGCAGCCCCTCGTTAGGGAGGGCGAGCCATCTGCATCGAGGACTTCCGTTGCGCCCGAGGCGCCGGATTGTCTGCTGGAAGCGCTTGGCGGCGCTCCCATGGATGAAGAGCACCGTACTTTTATGAGTGCGGTGATTCGGAAGGTTTCATCCGCCAAGAGCGGACTAACCGAAGCTTGCACCAGCCTCCTGACAGGCTTTGAGGTAACTCATAAATGTGTGTAAAATTACCACCCGATAGGTAGTAGCCCCTGATACTCTGTTTGGTATTTGGAAATAAAAACCAAACGGAGGGTCAATTATAATCCGCAGGAGTCTAATAATAAATATTCATGTGAATAAGCAGGCTATGCTACTTGCTGCTGCTGCTGCCCGCACAGCCGAGGTTGCCGAACTGAAGCGGGACCTGGAGCAGGCGCAGGGAGAGCTCGACCTCACAAGGAGGCAGCTCAAAGAGAACAAGGGTAAGTGATTCCCCGCTCTTATGTGGTTAAGGATAGACAAAATTGGTTGGTCTAACGCCAAAGCGTCGTGACTGTGTAATAGGGACCACCGCCGAAGTGGCGTCCCTGAAGAAAGCGCTGTCCGAGGCCGAAGACAAGGCGGCCTTGGAATACAAGGAGCACAAAAAGCAAAGTGCTAGAGTGGGCGAGGTACAGCTAGAGCTCCGGGACCTCGGCAATAAGTTCGAGTCCGTGGAGCATGATCTGAAGATGAAAGAGGCTGATCTTGCGAAGGCCCTTGTGAGTATGAAGGACACCAAGGCCGAAGCCGAGAAGGCACAACAGGAAGTCCAGGAGGCCAAAAAGATAGCGGCGGGTAAGAAATTCTTTATGCAAAGAAAACATGTGGAGGAGGCATTTCTTTTACTTACTCGAATTCGGAGCTCTCCAGGGGCATTCCCAGATCTGCCACGCAGCATTTCAGATGCCACGGAGTTCTACCGTGCCCAAGAGGGGAGCTCAACGGAGAAGCTGTTCTGGTCCCAGTATGCTGGGGCCTAACAGCCAATGCCTCTGAGTGACCAACTGAAGCAGTTGGTCGAACTCCACAGGGCGGCCGAAGTGGCTATGAAAGATTTCATAGTCCGGATGTGGCCTGGTTAGCTCCTGCCCACTAGCTACTTCGGCCCGATCAAGCGGATGGTGGATGCCTGTCCGCAGCTTGAAGTGATCAAGCGATCCGTTTGCATTGAGGGTGCCCGCCGGGCCTTTGCCCGCGCAAAGGTGCGTTGGGGCAAGCTGGATGCGGAGAAGCTGGTGAAGGACGGGCCGCAGGAGGGCAAGGCTTATCACCATCCCGAGATGTACTATGATGGCGTGATGAAGGGCACTCCTCTCGTGGCCGATGAATGTACCAAGGACACCATTTTAGAATGAATTCACTTCTGTCATGTTTGTAATTTAAAACGAAGTTACTTGTGCTATGTAGCACTGTTTGATTTAAAATATTACCTTCTGTGCGGCTGTTTATAAAATTCTGAAGGTAGGCCAGTCGTCGGCTTCCGCCCCCACGTAACTAGTACTGGGGTGTTTGTGGAAAACCCAAACACTCTTTACCCAAATGTTTGGTCCCTTAAGGAGGTGTCCGGCGCAGCGAACAAGGCAATCGGACTATGCGGCTTTATAACTTTCACTTAGCCATAGAAGTCTACAATTTTAAATTTCGGCGAAGCCCCTAGAATCCGGAAGACCGAATTGGGGCGCTATGTAGCCTAGATCGGACAAAGCCGATTTATCGCCTAAAGCAGAAAAATCTTTAAGGATTTTAAGACCTCTCGAACAGCGACCAGCTCTCGCCACATCATGCCGGTCAATTTTCGGCTTTCTCTACTGAGGTGCTCGTCCGGAAGAACCGGGACACAATCACAGTAGTTCTCCCTGCGCTACCTTAGCCGATATAACGGAACGTAAGGTACCAAAACAAGGGAGCCGGGCTAATCCAACTGTAGACCCAAAACATGATTTGGAGCTGATGCATATAGTGCTATAAGTTTGGGGTGCCGCACTGTTGAAAGTATTCGGACTTTACTTGCCGTATTACGGGGCGCCATGAGAAGCCCCTGGCAAACTGACCGTACCAAGGTGTACGGATGCAATACCAAATAAACATTTATAAGAAAAAATGCTCAAATAAGAATAATAAGCTGACGCTATATATTATCTCCCATTGATGAATAATACGTTTAAGCGTATGTTTACAATGGATGCATTAAGAGGAAATAAATAGGACTATTTGACATGTCCTATCCAGGGGCAGGCCGCGTACAGATAGATAAAACAGGTATAACGATTGTAAATAGGTTCCACCTGGGTATTTCCTTCTGTGCGCAACGCCTGTTGCCTCCTTGGTTTTCTCTCTTATGTGAGTCCTTCAATCCGGCTCTTCTGAAGAGGCTACACTAAAGCAATGTCCTCAAAGGTAAAAGGGAAAGATTATGAAGGTATGTAGCGGTTACCCGCACTATTGACTGAGTCGTTGTTGTGCCTCCTCCTACGCCCATGGTATCTTGAGTGCGTAATTGTGTACGCGTGGTACGAATGCTGCTTTGATGGGGCTTGAGCAGAGGCCGGACTGCTAGTCGCGCTCTTGGCGTGCTTGATGATCCTGTTGTGGGGTGCTCCGGACTCTCTTGACGGTGATCAAAGTTGTTGTTGCCGGATTGGTTTGTTGGAGTAGGCCGCATTGTACTTCCGCCGCGAGAGCTACAGTATGCTCCTCTGTTCGGAGAGAGTGGTCCATGTTTCCATTGATTGTTATGACCCTGCGTGCTCCTGGCATCTTGAGCTTGAGGTACGCGTAATGTGGTACCGCATTGAATCTAGCGAATGTGGTTCGTCTGAGCAGTGTGTGGTGACCACTGCGGAAAGGGACGATATCGAAGATTAACTCTTTGCTTCGGAAGTTATCCGGAGATCCGAAGACCACTTCCAATGTTATAGAGCCCGTACAATGGGCCTCTACTCCAGGAATCATGCCTTTAAAGGTGGTTTTGGTGAGTTTGATCCTTGCAGGGTCAATGCCCATTTTGCGCACTGTGTCCTGATAAAGCAAGTTCAGGCTGCTGCCACCGTCCATAAGGACTCGTGTGAGGTGAAATCCGTCGATGATTGGGTCTAAGACCAATGCGGCTAAGCCGCCGTGATGAATGCTACTAGGATGATCCCTATGATCAAAGGTGATCGGACAAGATGACCATGTGTTGAACTGGGGGGCGACTGGCTCCATCGCGTAGACGTCCCGTAGTGCCCGCTTCCGTTCCCGCTTGGGGATGTGAGTGGCGTAGATCATGTTGACCGTTTTCACCTAGGGGGAATTTCTTTTGTCCCCCCGTGTTCGTACGCCGGGCTCTTTGTCATCGTCGCTGTGCAGCCCCTTGTCCTTGTTTTCGGCATTTATTTTGCCGGCTGTTTGAACACCCAACAGTCTCTATTGGTGTGGTTGGTTGTCTTGTCCGGGGTGCCATGAATTTGGCACGAGCGCTCCAGTATGCGGTCCAGACTGGACGGTCCCTGATTATTTCTTTTGAATGGCTTCTTTCGCTGACCGGACTTGGATCCGCTGAATCCGGCGTTGACTGCCGTGTCTTCAGTGCTATCGCCGTTTTTCCGTCGCTTATGTCTGTTATGCCATGGCTTGCCGTTAGTATCGCGGCCGTCCGAGGTGCCGGAATGTGGCGTGGTGCCGCTGCGAGCCAACCAGCTGTCCTCGCCCGCGCAAAAGCGGGTCATTAGTGTTGTGAGAGCTGCCATGGATTTGGGTTTTTCCTGGCCAAGGTGTCGAGCGAGCCACTCATCATGGATATTATGCTTAAAAGCCGCCAGGGCTTCAGCGTCCAAACAGTCGACTATTTGGTTCTTTTTAGTTAGGAACCGAGTCCAGAATTTCCTGGCTGACTCTCCGGGCTGTTGAGTAATGTGGCTCAGGTCATCAGCGTCTGGTGGTCGCACATATGTGCCCTGGAAGTTGTCGAGGAATGCGTCTTCCGGGTTTTCCCAATTGCCAATGGAATTTGCTGGCAGGCTGTTTAGCCAGTGCCGGGCTGGTCCTTTGAGCTTAAGGGGAAGGTACCTGATGGCGTGTAGATCATCTCCGCGGGCCATGTGAATGTGGAGAAGGAAATCTTCAATCCATACTGCGGGGTCTGTTGTGCCATCGTATGATTTGATGTTTATGGGTTTGAACCCTTCTGGGAATTCATGATCCATCACTTCGTCAGTGAAGCAGAGGGGGTGTGCGGCGCCTCTGTGCCGGGCTATGTGGCTACGCAATTCGAATTGGTCTGGGTTGCTGTGTTCGGCCCGGCCGGATTTGTTGATGATATATCCGGCGTGACGGTCATCGTCGCACGCTGGGGCGTGCGCCCGCGATCCGTAGATCGATCTTGGCTGTCCTGCTTTGTTTTCCAGAATATCTTGCAGGTCTTGCCTGTTGTCCCGGGCCGTAGTGTATTGGCGTGGGGGTGCGGGCTAGTATTCGGGCTGATATCCCGTTTTATCCCGGCCACGGGGTGGCCGGTCAGCCGTTTGGCGCTCGAGTCCGTATTCCTCGGCTGCCAGGACTTCAGTCCATCTATCTGTGAGCAGGTCTTGATCAGCCTGGAGTTGCTGCTTCTTCTTCTTTAGGCTCCTTGCAGTGACAATAAGCCGGCGCTTGAAGCGCTCCTGCTCCATGGGATCCTCAGGCACACCGAACTCGTCGTCGTCAAGGCTAATCTCGTCTTCGGATGGGGGCATATAGCTGTCCTGCTCCAGATATCCGTCGATCCCCTGTTCGTCTGGGCTGACCTGCTCATCTTCCTACTCGGCCTGCCCGAAGGCGGGCTGGTCAGGGTTGTGATCCTCTTCGGCGTCATCCGGATTGCTTTCATCTCCGGGGCCGGTATTGCTGTGGCGGGGCTTGGAGCGGCGCCAACGACGCCCATGCTTTGCTTTTCTCCCTGAGCGGTTATCCTCCGTTGCCTCGTCGCCATTGGTTTCCTTCGGAGTGTCCACCATGTATATATCGTATGAGGAGGTGGTCATCCACCGTCTTGTGAGCGGTGGCTCCTGTAATTCTCCTGCATCGTCGTCCATACCGTCGATGTCTTCGGAGTCGAAGTCAGGCACGTCAGTTAAATCATCGACCATGGCAATGAAGTGGGTGGTGGGTGGGCAGCGAATTCCTTCTTCGCCTGCTTCCCACTCAAGCCGGACATAGTTCGGCCCAGATCCTCCTGACAAAGAGAGAGGCTTTAATGAGTTCATCATGTCGCCAAATGGCGAGTGCTGGAAGATGTCCGCAGCGGTAAACTCCATTACCGGAGCCCAACCTGGCTCGGGAGTGCGCGGACGGGAACCAACATCCAGATGCGAATTCGAGGGTCCGAAGTCACAGGCCACCATAGAGGTGAGACCCGTGTTCGGCTCCACCGCCGATGAGTGTGCGGCCTGCGGCACGGGGTCCAGCCCTCCGTCTTTAGGCAGCATAGCCCGCTTCGGATTTAGATCCGAGGTTACTGCGGGGGTGATACTCTGAGCTTTGTCTGACAGCAGGTCTAAGCCGTGCTCGTCGTGACTGTCCGCTTCTCCTGGCATGGGCCCGAATCCATCGAAGATCAAGTCTCCGCGTATGTGCACCGTGTAGTTTAGGTTTCCAAACCTTATCTGGTGGCCAGGGGCGTACCTGTCGATCTGCTCCAGGTGGCCAAGCGAATTGGCCCGCAGTGCGAAGCCGCCGAACATGAAGATCTGTCCAAGGAGAAAAGTCTCCCCCTGGACCGTGTTGTTGATGATTGAAGGTGCCATCAAGCCTTGCAGCAACGACACAGAGGAACTCTCAATGAAAGCGCCAATGTCGGTGTCAAAACCGGCGGATCTTTGGTAGGGGGTCCCGATCTATGCGTCTAGGCTGATGGTAACAGGAAGCAAGGGACACAATGTTTACCCAGGTTCGGGCCCTCTCGATGGAGGTAAAACCCTACTCCCTGCTTGATTAATATTGAAGATATCAGTAGTACAAGAGTAGATCTACCACGGGATCGTAGAGGCTAAACCCTAGAAGCTAGCCTATGATGGTATGATTGTAATTGTGATCGGCCTTCTAAGGACCAACCTCTCCAGTTTATATAGACACTGGAGAGGGCTAGGGTTTACATGGAGTTAGTTACAAGGAAGGAAACACAATATCCGGATCACCAAGTTTGTCTTCCACGCAAAGGAGAGTCCCATCCGGACACGGGCCAAAGTCTTGAGTCTTGTATCTCCACGCTTCAATAGTCCGGACGATGTATACAGTCCGGCTGTCCGGATACCCCATAATCCAGGACTCCCTCACTCTCTCCACACACTCTCGTCCTCTCCAGATCTAAACACAACATCAGTGGCCACACTCTCTTCTCTGCTCAACATTGGTCATAGATCTAGCCAGATCCCCTCTGTCGGTGAAGGTGAGAAGGTGCAATGTTCACATGGTCGTCCTCGGTGATGGCTCTTACCCACTACCGGCGCGTCGCGATCAGTGTGCCTTGTCGTTCTCTCCCACGCAGCGCCGGCTAGGGAGGGCCTCCGACCCCTTCTTCCTCGCTGCCATAGTTTGCAAGATCCGGCCTCCCGCCGCCCACCTAGCAACACCCGGCGACCCTCGGGTATAACATCTTTCGAAACCGGCCTTGCTCTACCGCCCCAGCTCCTGACGTCACTTCATTTGTATCTTTTACTATTTATCAGGACCCCTCGTAGATAGGATCGATCTGCTGTTTGAAAGCCACCTATATTTTTACTGTTAATAGGTAAAACTACTTCATGCAGTCGAATCAAGTACTACTTGGTTCAAACAGGAAAGAAAGGGGGTGGGGTGGGGGAGATTTGTTACCTGAATCTAGGACTTGGTCGAAAGAGGAAATAATGGGGGCGAAAAGTAGCAGAGACTGGCTATCCAACTTGTCTCTTGGTCTAATATGGAAATAAAGGGAAACACAGTACAAACACAATATAAACCGATCTATTGGTTGAAAAAGGAAAGAAAGTGGCGACTGTGGGACAAGTCAACAGAGTATGGCCAACACTAGATTTGCTAGCCTCACACAGTATAAGGTGGCTATATTGAACAAAAATGGGACCAACCCAGATATCCTGTTCTGATGTTTGTTGCCCCAAGCCCCTCTTATGTAATGCCACTGGTAAAATGTAGTAGTCCCACTGTTAAAAGTAAGGACATGTTAAACCAATGTTGTTTTCAATGTAATGCCTCCAGTAATATGAATCAATAGCATTGTTTTTCATGTCCTGCTAAATTTCCCATTAAGATAAGTTGCTTCTCTTTGCTAGAAATGCAACTATCCTGGTCCGTCTACTCTCCCGTTTCCAAATACCAACTCTTTAGCAGCTGTTAATGTAATGTTGCTTGTAAAATGTAGCAATGGCACCATTAAAGTGATGTCATATTTAACGGTTGTCATAGTTAATCCTAATGCCCACACTAATATCTAGCAATGCTGCTGCTTTAGAAATTGCTACTGTCCTTGTAGGATCAACATTCAGATAAGGAACATGCTTCTTTTCAATTGATGTATGTTTCATATCTTGTTAGTCACCCTCCTTTCCACCTTTTTGTGCAAACAGAGATGTACATTTCATGCTTGATCTTAGTTTAATTGAACAAATGATATCCAAATTATAGTTGAACATTCCACGAGCTTCATGACCAACCTTGATGTTGCTCAATTTTATTGCCACTAATGAAGAAGAAGCTGCTACCTCATGGGACATTGCTTCATTTTAGGCGAACTGCACAAAAAGGTCCCATGAATTGAACCATCCATGTTGGTGACTGGTGCCATCCCTTCTATGATGGCATTAACTGTAGATATGGTTCCCAACGCGAGGTATGTTTCTTTTTGGTCCGACCGTTTGCCAAAGATCCTGCATGTTGACTCTGCTCTTGTGCTACTATTTTGGCACTGCCATGATAAAGCAGAATGTTATTATTTTGCACCTTAATCTAGTGGCACTATTAATTTGAGGCAATGTTTTGGTACCACAAGTGCCACCGATTTTATATATATATTGAAAGAGGGGGTTTCCTCCGATTTCATTAAAGAAACCCAACCAAAGAGAACCATTATCCAACAACATCTCAGTGTAAACGAGCAGTTATGCAACTACTACTAGAACGGACTGAGTACTAGGAGGAGACAAGTTTGCCACATAAGCTAGGCCGGTAAGGAGACGCATCACCAACTCGACCAAGTTTGGATTACAACCCAAATGCTACCACAGAAACATCAGGGGGAAGATAGGGACTGAAAGAGCCAGCTTCAGCATCTCAGTCTAAGCACCCCCGGCCTCCATCCTTGCCGCACACGGCACACCTCGCTTGCCACCTGCTCGCCCCTAGTACCAATGATAAAATGAAGTAATAAAACAGTTAAAATATACTGAGTGTCCTCTCTATCATTTGATTTCCAATGTAGATAAAGAGAGTGCTTCTCTTTGTTAGTATATGTTTCACCAACTAGTCCCATTGTTAATGTTTAAGTGTTTCTGCAAATTGGGGTACTTAATTTTAGTTGATCTTCACAAAAATAGAGATTGGAATGTCTCAAGGACCCTCCTTGTACTACCGTTGTACACTGATGTTCATCACTAGCAGAATGTGTGTCATGGAGAATTGGGTCAATTTCCAGTATGAGGCCTACTGTATGAGGCGTCACAGGGCCCATCTTGCCCTCGCAGCATGGCATACTGTGATACTATCATAATATTTTACCATTAAGAAAATGAAGTTTCTTTTATTTATTAGTGTATGTTTCATCAACTAGTGCCACTATAATGTAATCATGATTTTTAATTATCTAGGCAAACAGGGTTATTCAGCTGGATTTTGGTGGAAATGCACATATGTACGGATGGAACCGGCATATATGCAGAGTGCGAGGTGCCAAGCAAAAATTACCGACACCAACCATGCTCCATCTAAGCATTGGCATCCACCACCAATGGGATGGATGGCGCTCTCTATGGATGAATCTTTCTTGGCAGTAAATCCTCTAATCAAATACTAGTAGCTTATATTGGCACTTTTCTAGGGAGTACTCTTTTCTGAAAGAAGCACCAATCTATTTTTCTTTGTTTGTACAAAGTGTCTCAACTTTGTTTTTGGTCCAGAGCTATTTTAGGGTGATTGGCATAGTACTCAGAGACTGATTGTAAGCATGATTTTCATTAGCTATCACATTGATCTAAGCATGAGAAGATGGAAGATTAGATTAGTGTGAAGCTTACCTTAAGCCCTACCGCCGCAATTGACATGAGGCGAGCAGTAAGGGAACCGTGGAGAATGGCGGGGAAGTGATGTTGCGCCATCCGGCTGCGGTGGGAGAATGAATACTCCTATGGCTCCCGCTGGCATTGTGCCCTCATGAACAACACACCATACTCGATCAATTTGTTATCCTCTGGATGCTCGACCTTCGACCGTACGCCCACCAACTCTGCCCGACTTTCGCATCGGGCGAATCTGTCTGCTCCATCGCCCAGATGAGATACTCGATGAACTCGAAGGACTGCGGTGTGACTGTCGCCAGGGAGTACATCGCCGCCCTCATCACTGTCGTATCACTCTTTCTCATACATTGCCACATGGCCCTCACCGTCCTCGAAATATCCCACTCATTGTTAAACCAAGTAAGGATCTCCGTCAACCTGGCTAACTTCGCCTAGTCGCCGCAAGCGATCTGCCCGATTCACCGCTACATCCTCTCCATAGATGTCCTTCTGAGAGATCCGATGCTAGCTTTGGAAGATGGGAGGAGAGACGGTGGTCTTGCAATGGAGAAGAGGGAGAGGTGAGACGGTGGTTTTGCAACGGAGAAGATGGAGAGGACACGACGTGGTTTGCAATGGAGAAAAGGGAGAGGCGAGATGGTGGTTTTGAAATGGAGAAGATGGAGAGGAGAGTGGGTGGTTTTGTGGTACGTCCATTTTGCATCATGCTTTTATATCAATATTTATTGCATTATGGGCTATTACTACACATTATGTCACAATACTTATGCCTTTTATCTCTTATTTTACAAGGTTTACACAAAGAGGGAGAATGCCGACAGCTGGAATTCTTGGCTTGAAAAGGAGCAAATATTAGAGACCTATTCTGCACAACTCCAAAAGTCTTGAAACTCCACGAAAGTTAATTTTGAATATATAAAAAATATTGGGCGAAGAAAGCACCAGAGGGGGGCCACCCACCAGCCACGAGGGTGGAGGGCGCGCCCTACCCCCCTGGGCGTGCCCCCTGCCTCGTGGGCCACCTGGCAGGCCCCCGATGCCCATCTTCTGCTATATGGTATCTTTTGCCCTGGAAAAAATCATAAGGAAGCTCTCGGGACGAAGCGCCGCCGTCTCGAGGCGAAACCTCGGCAGGACCGATCTAGCGCTCCAGCGGAGCTGTTCTGCAGGGGAAACATCCCTTCGGGAGGGGGAAATCATCGCCATCGGCATCACCATCAATCCTCTCATTGAGAGGGGGTCAATCTCCATCAACATCTTCACCAGCACCATCTCCTCTCAAACCGTAGTTCGTCTGTTGTATCCGATCTTTGTCTCAAAACCTTAGATTGGTACCCGTGGGTTGCTAGTAGTGTTGATTACTCCTTGTAGTTGATGCTAGTTGGTTTATTTGGTGGAAGATCATATGTTCAGATCCTTAATGCATATTAATACCCCTATGATTATGAGCATGAATATGATTTGTGAGTAGTTACGTTTGTTCCTGAGGACATGGGAGAAGTCTTGTTATAAGTAATCATGTGAATTCGGTACTCGTTTGATATTTTGATGAGATGTATGTTGTCTCTCCTCTAGTGATCTTATGTGAATGTCGACTACATGACACTTCACCATGATCTGGGCCTAGGGGAAGGCATTGGGAAGTAATAAGTAGATGATGGGTTGCTAGAGTGACAAAATCTTAAACCCTCGTTCATGCGTTGCTTCGTAAGAGGCTGATTTGGATCCATATGTTTCACACTATGGTTAGGTTTACCTTAATTCTTCTTCTGTAGTTGCGGATGCTTGCAAGAGGGGTTAATCATAAGTGGGATGCTTGTACAAGGAAGGGCAATACCTAAGCACTGGTCCACCCACATATCAATTATAAAAGTACGAACACTAATCATCTGAGCATGATGAAAACTAGCTTGACAGAAATTTCCATGTGTCCTCGGGAGCGCTTTGCTTTATATAAGAGTTTGTCCAGGCTTGTCCTTTGCTACAAAAAGGATTGGTCCACCTTGCTGCACCTTAGTTACTTTTGTTACTTGTTACCTGTTACGGATTACATTATCACAAAACTATCTGTTACCGATAGTTTCAGTGCTTGCAGAGAATACCTTACTGAAAACCGCTTGTCATTTCCTTCTACTCCTCGTTGGGTTCAACACACTTATCCCCTATACTTGTGGGTCATCAAGAATATTCTCTGGCGTCGTTGTCGGGGAGTGAAGCACCTTTGGTAGGTGGAATTTGGTAAGGAAACATTTATATAGTGTGCTGAAATTTACTGTCACTTGTTACTGTGGAAAATAATCCTTTGAGAGATATCTTCACCCCAACTAGAAGAGAAAAGAGTTTCTCCTCAACCTACTAAAAATATTTACTTTGAAATTCCTTCGGGTATGATAGAGAAACTCCTAGCTAATCCCTATACAAGAGATGGAACATTACATCCTGATATGCACCTAATCTATGTGGATGAAGTTTGTGGATTATTTAAGCTTGCAGGTATTCCCGAGGATGTCATCAATAAGAAGGTATTCCATTTATCTTTGAAGGGAAAGGCATTGACATGGTTTAGGCTATGTGTTGATATTGGATCATGCAACTACAATCGATTGAAATTGGAATTTCATCAGAAGTTTTATCCTATGCATCTGGTTCATAGTGATCATAATTATATATATAATTTTTGGCCTCGTGAAGGAGAAAGTATCGCTCAAGATTGGGGGAGGCTTAATTCAATGTTATATTCATGCCCCAATCATGAGCTCTCAAGGGAAATTATTATTCAAAAAATTTATTTTCGACTTTCTCTTAATGATCGCTCCATGCTCGATACTTATTGTACCGGTTCTTTTATGATGAAGACTATTGAATTTAGATGGGACTTATTGGAAAGAATTAAACGCAACTCTTAAGATTGGGAACTCGACGAAGGTAAAGAGTGAGGTAAAACACCTAAGTTTGATTGTGTATATTTTATGGATACTGATGCTTTTCGTGAATTTAGCACTAAATATGGACTTGGCTCTGAGATAGTAACTTCTTTCTGTGAATCATTTGCTACTCATGTTGATCTCCCTAAGGAGAAGTGGTTTAAATATCATCCTCCCATTGAATTGAAAGTAGTAGAACCTATTAAAGTTGAAGAAAAGACTATTACTTATAATGTTGATCCTATTGTTCCTACTGCTTATATTGAGAAACCACCTTTCTCTGTTAGAATACAGGATCATGCTAAAGCTTCAACTGTGGTTCGTAAGAGTAATGCTAGAACACCTACACCCCCTGAGAAAATTAAAGTTGAACCTATTATTGCTATTGTCAAAGATCTCTTGGTCGATAATATTGATGGGCATGTTATTTACTTCTGTGATGAAGCTGCTACAATTGCTAGACCCGATACTAAAAATAAACATAGACCTGTTGTTGGCATGCCTGTTGTTTCTGTTAAAATAGGAGATCATTGTTATCATGGCTTATGTGATATGGGTGCTAGTGTGAGTGCAATACCTCATTCCTTATACAAAGAAATTATGCATGATATTGCACCTGCTGAGATAGAAGATATTGATGTTACTATTAAGCTTGCCAATAGAGACACTATTTCACCAATTGGGATTGCTAGAGATGTTGAAGTCTTGTGTGGGAAAATTAAATATCCTACTGATTTTCTTGTTCTTGGTTCCCCACAAGATGACTTTTGTCCCATTATGTTTGGTAGACCCTTCTTCAATACTGTTAAAGCTAAGATAGACTGCGAAAAGGATATTGTTACTGTTGGTTTAGGGGATATGTCTCATTATTTTAATTTTGCTAAATTTCGTAGACAACCCCATCATAAAGAATTTCCTAGTAAAGATGAAATTATTGGTCTTGCTTCTATGCCGTGCCTCCTAATGATCCTTTAGAACAATATTTGCTAGACCATGAAAATGACATGTTTATTAATGAGAGAAGGGAAATAGATGAAGTATTCTTTAATCAGGGACCTATTTCGAAACACAACTTGCATGTTGAAATCCTAGGGGATCCTCCTCCACCCAAGGGTGATCCCGTGTTTGAGCTTACACAATTACCCGATACTCTTAAATATGTTTATCTTGATGAAAAGAAGATATATCTTGTTATTATTAGTGCTAACCTTTCAGAGCATGAAGAGGAGAAATTATTGAAAACTTTAAAGAAGCACCATGCTGCTATTGGATATACTCTTGATGATCTTAAGGACATTAGTCCCACTCTATGCTAGCACAAAATAAAACTTGAGAAAGATGCTAAACCAGTTGTTGATCATCAACGACGGTTAAATCCTAAGATGAAAGAAGTGGTAAGACATGAAATACTAAAGCTTCTAGAGGCAGGTATAATTTATCCTGTTGCTGATAGTCAGCGGGTAAGTCCTCTCCATTGTGTCCCTAAGAAGGAAGGTATTATTGTTGTTCCTAATGATAAAGATGAATTGTTACAGGTTATAGATTGGTAATTGATTTCCGCAAATTAAATAAAGCTACTAGAAAAGATCATTACCCTCTACCTTTTATTGATCATGCTAGACTATCCAAACATACACATTTTTGTTTCCTAGATGGTTATTCTGGTTTCTCTCAAATACCTATGTCAAAACAGGATCAGGAAAATACCAGTTTTACTTGCCCTTTCGGTACTTTTGCTTATAGACGTATGCCTTTTGGTTTATGCAATGCACCTGCTACCTTTCAAAGATGTATGACTGCTATATTCTCTGACTTTTGTGAAAAAATTGTTGAGGTTTTCATGGATGATTTCTCCGTGTATGGAACTTCTTTTGATGATTGCTTAAGAAACCTTGATCGAGTTTTGCACAGATGTGAAGAAACTAATCTTGTCTTGAATTGGGAGAAGTGTCACTTTATGGTTAATGAAGGTATTGTCTCGGGGCATAAAATTTCTGAAAGAGGTATCGAAGTTGACAAAGCTAAAGTAGATGCTATTGAAAAGATGACGTGTCCTAAGCACATCAAAGGTATAAGAAGTTTCCTTTGGTCATGCCGGTTTTATAGGAGGTTTATTAAAGACTTCTCTAAAATTTCTAGGCCTCTGACTAATCTCTTACAAAAAGATGTTCCTTTTGTCTTTGATGATGATTGTGTAGAAGCATTTGAAATACTTAAGAAAGCCTTGATTTCTGCACCTATTGTTCAGCCACCTGATTGGAATTTACGCTTTGAAATTGTGTGTGATGCTAGTGATTATGCTCTAGGTGCTGTTGTAGGACAAAGAGTTGAGAAGAAATTAAATGTTATCCAATACGTTAGTAAAACTATAGACAATCCCCAGAGAAATTATGCTACTACTGAAAAAGAATTCTTAGCAGTTGTATTTGCTTGTGATAAGTTCAGACCTTATATTGTTGATTCCAAAGTAACTGTTCACACTGATCATGCTGCTATTAAATATCTTATGGAAAATAAAGATGCTAAACATAGACTTATTAGATGGGTTCTCTTGCTACAAGAATTTGATTTGCATATTATTGATAGAAAGGGAGCTGAGAACCCTGTTGCAGACAACTTGACAAGATTAGAGAATGTTCTTGATGACCCACTGCCTATTGATGATAGATTCCTGACGAACAATTAGCTGTCATAAAACTTCTCGTACTGCTCCATGGTATGCTGATTATGCTAATTACATTGTTGCTAAATTTATACGACCTAGTTTCACATACCAGCAAAAGAAAAAGTTTTTCTATGATTTAAGACATTACTTTTGGGAGGAACCACACCTTTATAAAGAAGGAGTAGATGGTGTTATTAGATGTTGTGTACCTGAGAATGAGCATGAACAGGAACGGATCCTACTCAAGTGTCACTCTGAGGCTTACGGAGGACACCATGCTGGAGATAGAACTGCACATAAGGTATTGCAATCCGGTTTTTATTGGCCTACTTTTTCAAAGATGCCCGTAAGTTTGTCTTGTCTTGTGATGAATGTCAGAGAATTGGTAATATTAGTAGACGTCAAGAAATGCCTATGAACTATTCACTTGTTATTGAACCATTTGATGTTTGGATTATACGGGACCTTTTCCTTCCTCCAATGGATATACACATATTTTAGTTGTTGTTGATTACGTTACTAAGTGGGTAGAAGCTATTCCAACTAGTAGTGCAGATAATAACAGCTCTATTAAGATGCTTAAAGAAGTTATTTTTCCGAGGTTTGGAGTCCCTAGATATTTAGTGACTGATGGTGGTTCACATTTTATTCATGGTGCTTTTCATAGAATTCTTGCTAAGTATGATGTTAATGATAGAATTGCATCTCCATACCACCCTCAGTCTAGTGGTCAAGTAGAATTGAGTAATAGAGAAATTAAATTGATCTTGCAAAAGACTATTAATAGTTCTAGAAAGAATTGGTCCAAGAAACTTGATGATGCATTATGGGCCTATAGAACTGCATATAAAAATCCTATGGGTATGTCTCCGTATAAAATGGTTTATGGAAAAACATGTCACTTACCTCTCGAACTAGAATATAAGGCATATTGGGCTATTAAAGAGCTCAATTATGATTTCAAACTTGCCGGTGAGAAGAGGCTATTTGACATTAGCTCACTTGATGAATGGAGAACCCTGGTCTATGAGAACGCCAAATTGTTTAAAGAAAAAGTTAAAAGATGGCATGACAAAAGGATACAAAAGCCTGATTTTAATGTAGGTGATTATGTTTTGCTATACAACTCTCGTTTAAGATTTTTGGCAGGAAAACTTCTCTCTAAATGGGAAGGTCCTTACGTTATCGAGGAGGTCTATCGTTCTGGTGCCATAAAAATCAACCACACCGAAGGCACAAATCCGAAGGTGGTGAACAGTCAAAGAATCAAACATTATATCTCAGGTAATCCCATAAATGTTGAAACCAATGTTATTGACACCGTAACCCCGAAGGAGTACATAAGGGACAATTTCTAGAATGTTTCAGACTCCGAACAGGAATAGGTATGTGGTATGGTAAGTAAACTAACTCCAAAACTGTTCAAATAGCAATTTTTTCCGTTTTAGAGTATTTAAGAAAAATAGGAAAATTAAAAGTAGTCCAAAAGAGACATGAGGCGTCCACAAGGGTGGAGGGCGCGCCCTACCCCCTGGGTGCGGCCCCCTGCCATGTGGCCACCTCATTTGCCCTCCGGACTCCATATTCTTGCACGATACTTCTTTTGGTAGGTAAAAAATCATTATATAATGTCCCGAAGGTTTTTACCACCGTATGACAACGAAGTCCTCTGTTTTTGTTTTGAGTTGTTTCTGCAGCAGATTTAGGGCAATATGCCGTTCCAAGATTCAGAGGGAGAGAGCTATGTGGCTGATTACCTTGCAGATCCCAAAGTCTATGGGGACTTGGAGCATTGTGGTTGGACCACGGAGGAAGAAGAAGACTATGGTCCTAAGGGAAAGGAGGAGACAAGGTCAGATGAAGATGAAGTCCCACTACCTCAACCTAGGGACATGCACGTGGAGTTTAAAAAGTCAAGCCTCCCTGATAGAGCAAAGAAACCTAAGATCGAGTTTGTCCCTTTCCGTCCCTTGCAGGAGAACAAACAAGAACTATGAAAAAAGATACTAAGCCTTGAGTAGGAGATCGATGACTTAAGGGAGAAAAATTCTATCCTCAAACCAAACTAAGGAAGAAGCCTACATCATCAACAACTCCATCATCACCACCTCCTAAGAAAGAGACACAAACACATGGGTATGGGCACTCCCCTAGGCAACTGCCAAGCTTGGGGAAGGTGCCCCGGTATCGTATCACCATCACACTTCTGTCTTTACCATTTTTTTCAGTTCGATCCTTTTGGTTATATCTTGATCTAGTAGTTTAAAGTTTAGTATGATCTAGCTTTGAGTTTTGTTTCGATCTCTATCTATGTAATCGCGTCCGTGAGCTATATATAATAAATAGTAGTTTTGAGTTGAGGGCTTTTGCTATCTTGCTATGATCTTGAGGTAATAAAAGAAAGAATAAAAAGAAATAAAAAGATCATATTGATCTTATGGAGAGTAATGACTTCACATATAAAGAGTATGCTGAATAAGAGATGTTGAGAGTTGACAAACATAGTTTTGGTCATCGTTGCAATTAATAGGATGTAAGAAAGAAAGAGAGGTTTTAACATATAAATACACTATCTTGGACATCTTTTATGATTGTGAGCACTCATTGAAATATGACATGCTAAAAAAATTATGTTGGACAAGGATGACAACGTAATGAGTTACGTTTTCTTAAAGCTTGTATGTAGGTTTTCATAAAGTATTATTGTTGACATTACCCCTGAGGTAAAAGGTTGGGAGGCGAAACTATAAGCCCCTATCTTTCTCTGTGTCCGATTGAAACTTCGTACCCATAAGTATCGCGTGAGTGTTAGCAATTGTGAAAGACTAAATGATAGTTGAGTATGTGGACTTTCTCAAAAGCTCTTATATTGACTCTTTTTGATGTTATGATAAATTGCAATTGCTTCAATGACTGAGATCATCGTTTGGTAGTTTTCAATGAAGTTTCTGATTCATACTTTACATTGTGAATAGATTGTTCCTTTAGCATAAGAAATCATATGACAATATATATGTTGCTGTTCTAAGAATGACCATGATGCCCTCATGTTCGTATTTTATTTTATCGACACCTCTATCTCTAAACATGTGGACATATTTTCCGATATCGTCTTTCGCTTGAGGACAAGCGAGGTCTAAGCTTGGGGGAGTTGATACGTCCACTTTGCATCATGCTTTTATATCAATATTTATTGCATTATGGGATGTTACTACACACTATGTCACAATACTTATGGCTATTCTCTCTTATTTTACAAGGTTTACACGAAGAGGGAATATGCCGGCAGCTGGAATTCTGGCTGGAAAAGGAGCAAATATTAGAGACCTATTCTGCACAACTCCAAAAGTCCTGAAACTCCACGAAAGTCAGCTTTGGAATATATTAAAAATATTGGCCGAAGAAAGCACTAGAGGGGGGCCACCCACTAGGCACGAGGGTGGAATGCGTGCCCTACCCCCTGGGCGCGCCCCCTGCCTCATGGGCCACCTGGCAGGCCCCCGATGCCCATCTTCTACTATATGGTGTCTTTTCCCCTGGAAAAAAATCATAAGGAAGCTTTCAGGACGAAGCGCCGCCGTCTCAAGGAGAAACCTGGGTAGGACGATTCTAGGGCTCCGGCGGAGCTGTTCTGCCGAGGAAACATCCCTCCGGGAGGGGGAAATCGTTGCCATCGTCATTAGCATCGATCCTCTCATTGAGAGGGGGTCAATATCCATCAACATCTTCACCAGCACCTTCTCCTCTCAAACCCTAGTTCATCTCTGGTATCCGATCTTTGTCTCAAAACCTCATATTGGTACCTGTGGTTGCTAGTAGTGTCGATTACTCCTTGTAGTTGATGCTAGTTGGTTCATTCGGTGGAAGATCATATGTTCAGATCCTTAATGCATATTACTACCCCTCTGATTATGAGCATGAATATGATTTGTGAGTAGTTACGTTTGTTCCTGAGGACATGGGGGAAATCTTGTTATAAGTAATCATGTGAATTTGGTATTCGTTCGATATTTTGATGAGATGTATGTTGTCTCTCCTCTAGTGTTGTTATGTGAACGTCTACTACATGACGCTTCACCATGATTTGGGCCTAGGATAAGGCATTGGGAATTAATAGGTAGATGATGGGTTGCTAGAGTGACAGAAGCTTAAACCCTAGTTTATGCGTTGCTTCGTAAGGGGCCGATTAGGATCCATATGTTTCATGCTATGGTTAGGTTTACCTTAATTCTTATTTCGTAGTTGTGGATGCTTGCGAGAGGGTTTAATCATAAGTGGGATGCTTGTCCAAGGAAGGGCAGTACCCAAGCACCGGTCCACCCACATATCAAATTATCAAAGTAACGAATGCGAATCATATCAGCATGATGAAAACTAGCTTGATAGAAATTCCCATGTGTCCTCGGGAGCGTTTTGCTTTATATAAGAGTTTTTCCAGGCTTTTACTTTGCTACAAAAAGGATTGGGACACCTTGCTGCACCTTAGTTACTTTCGTTACTTGTTACCCGTTACGAATTACCTTATCACAAAACTATCTATTACCGATAATTCCAGTGCTTACAGAGAATACCTTACTGAAAACCGCTTGTCATTTCCTTCTGCTCCTCGTTGGGTTTGACACTCTTACTTATCAAAAGGACTACGATAGATCCTCTATACTTGCAGGTCATCATTTTGCAATGGTGAAGAGGGAGAGGAGCATGCAACAGCGATTTAGGATTGGACGAGAGGGCTATCATGCTATGACTGGATCAAAATCAAATTCAATTTACCCTTGAATTAAGAAAGCGACCCCATATTAAATAGTCTCCCTTGTAATCTAGGTCATATTTGACCACGATTTTCACAAAAAAAAATGTTATATATTGCAAAAATAATATAATTTGAAAGTATATTCAGATACGAACAAAACTATATAATTTTTGATGACATGCATTCTCATTTTGCTTGTCAAATACAGTATGTGGTCAAACTTTGACCCAAAATACGCAAAACAAAAAAATACTTCCAAGACCAGCGCCACTCTTCTCCTCTTAAACCGCCGCAGCTCCTCTCCTGTTCCAATCCAAATCCAGCTCCGCCCCTCTCCTCATCCATTTCAAAACCACCGCCGCTCCTCTTCCATTCTAATACAAAACCAGCACCGCTCCTCTCCTCTTCCAATCAAAAACAATGGCGGGTGAGTGAAGGTGCCGTAGAGAAGTAGATCGATGGAGGAGTACAACCGATGCGTGCGTCTCGTAGGTGGCGACCCTCTGAAGCTAGCTATGATGTTAGAGATATAGTCTTGGTTTGACAACCCGGAGCAATTAGCAGTGACGGAAAAAACAATGGCCAAGTATCTGGAAAAAGAGAGAAAAGGAGGCGATACACCAGAAGGGAGTGGTGCGGAAGTACATAGAGCTGCTCCTCTGGGCCATGGAGCAACTGGATTCACCGGATCCGATCGTGAGGCTGCGGTTGTGGGAGTATCGATCCAAGATGGATCATCCTCCTGAGATTGAAGGATTGAGCATCTAAAAGGTGCCCTTTGTGAGGATGTCATGGCAGAGTGAGCCGATGGAGTCTTCGTCGACCAAACCCAACTGCAAGAGGAGAAAAATAGTTGGTGCGACGATGCTTGATACGTCTCCAACGTATCTATAATTTTTTATTGTTCCATGCTATTATATTATCTGTTTTGGATGTTTAATGGGATTTAATATTCTCTTTTATATTATTTTTGGGAGTAACTTATTAACCGAAGGCCCAGTGCCAGTTTCTTTTTTTTTTCCTATTTTAGAGTTTTGCAAAAAAGGAATACCAAACGGAGTCAAAACGGAATGAAACCTTCGCGATGATCTTTCTTGGACCAAAAGCAAACCAGAAGACTTGGAGTTGAAGTCGGAGGCGCAACAAGGCGTCCACGAGGCAGGAGGGTGCGCCCAGGGGGGTAGGCACGCCCCCACCCTCGTCGGCCCCTTATAGCTCCACCGACCTAGTTCTTTTGCCTATATATACTCTTATACCCTAAAAACATCAGGGGAGCCACAAAACCACTTTTCCACTGCCGCAACCTTCTGTACCCGTGAGATCCCATCTTGGGGCCTTTTCTGGCGATCTGCTAGAGGCGGAATCGATCATGGAGGGCTTCTACATCAACACCATTGCCTCTTCGATGAAGCGTGAGTAGCTTACCACAGACCTTCGGGTCCATAGTTATTAGCTCGGTGGCTTCTTCTCTATATTTGATTCTCACTACAAAGATCTCCTCGATGTTCTTGGAGATCTATTCGATGTAATATTCTTTTGCGGTGTGTTTCCCGAGATCCGGTGAATTGTGGATTTATGATTAAGATTATCTATGAATAATATTTGATTCTTCTCTGAATTCTTATATGCATGATTTGGTATCTTTGCAATTCTCTTCGAATTATCGGTTTAGTTTGGCCTACTAGATTGATCTTTCTTGCCATGGGAGAATTGCTTAGCTTTGGGTTCAATCTTGCGGTGTCCTTTCCCAGTGATAGTAGGGGCAGCAAGGCACGTATTGTATTGTTGCCATCGAGGATATAAAGATGGGGTTTATGTCATAGTACTTGAGTTTATCCCTCTACATCATGTCATCTTGCTTAATGTGTTACTCCGTTCTTATGAACTTAATACTCTAGATGTATGCTGGATAGCGGTCGATGTGGGGAGTAATAGTAGTAGATGCAGGCAGGAGTCGATCTACTTGACACAGACGTGATGCCTATGTTCATGATCATTGCCTTAGATGTCATCATAATTATGCGCTTTTCTATCAATTGCTCGGCAGTAATTTGTTCACCCACCGTAATACGTGCTATCTCGAGAGAAGACACTAGTGAAACCTATGGCCCCCGGGTCTCTTTTCCATTATATTAAAGTCTCTTTTCCATGTTATTGAATCTCGTTTACTATTTTGCAATCATTGCTTTCCAATCTATACATCAAACATACCAAAGATATTTACTTTACTATCTCTATTAGATCTCACTTTTGTGAGTGACCGTGAAGGGATTGACAACCCCTTTATCGTGTTGGTTGTAAGTTCTTGATTGTTTGTGCAGGTATTCGGTGACTTGTGCGTCGGCTCCTACTGGATTGATACCTTGGTTCTCAAAACTAAGGGAAATACTTACGCTACTTTGTTGCATCACCCTTTCCTCTTCAAGGGAAAACCAACGCAAGCTCAAGAGGTAGCAACGCTTCCCTACCATCCTCTCCCTCGCCGTTCATCTCGTCCCACGGGGCGGCTGTCTGCCACCGAGGAATATGAGGGGACC